>NC_039359.1:7559283-7755416 GCF_003573695.1 Papaver somniferum
GATCCTAGTACCATGTCATGGTGAGGGAACCGATCCTAGTGAGAGGTCCCCTTACGAAGAAGTGTAAAAACTGTTTTGCGCATAACTTCTTCGTCCGAACTCGGAATGACCTCATTCTTTTTGCGTTGTTTTCGCAACTCAATTCTCTACAAGATAGAGCTAATTTCAATACTTTATTATTTATTAAATATTTATGGTTTATTGCATTTGTGTTTATGGGATGTTTGATTTCAGTTTTAGTACCTTAATATTCGATCTCATATATTATGAACCCTTATGGTTTGGGTGACTTTTTGATTTAGCGAGATTAAGTTATAGCCCTAGTAGGTAGGATTTACCAAAGGATCATGAGGGGTTCTGTTAGAAACAATATGTGAAAAGGTCACAATATGTTGAATCGGTTTTGGTTTAGCATAAAAGCGTATGTGTTTCGACGGTTTTCAACTTTTGCTTGCAATTGTTAAAACCGGTTTTCAACCTTTCTCTGATAAAGGTTGTGGTGTGTTGTTATTCTTTTGTTTATGCATAAGGATGACAACATGGTGATATTTCGATATCAATTCTCCTTGGACGAAGATGCTATCATACTGGAGAAGTGGATGTGAAACTTGAGGTAACAATCTTGTTAGTTAATTGTTTCCCTGTTTAAGAAAAGCCTGAGTTTATATTATATATATTTGTTGCTTTTGCTTAACAAAATTTCGGTTCAATTGATATTTATTCCATGATGTGTGTGTGGAGGTGTGTTTCAGTTGGTTCCGGTTAAGAAAAACTATTGTTATCTTGCTTTATTGTGTGGTATCAATTGTTTAGGCTTACGAAATTTCGGTACAATTGATGTGTATGTGATTCAATTGGTTCCGGTTAAGAAAAATTATTGTTATCTTGCCTTTGTACGGTGCAATTGCGGTGCTTTTAATGTCTATGTTGTTTCAATTGCTTCCGGTTGAGGTGAATAATTATGCAAGTTGATTTATTTTGGTTTGTATGAATTATTTATGGCTTAACGAAATAATTTGTGTACGAGATGAGTTGTTTAGTCCAATTCGATTCCGGATAAGAAACTAATTTAATTCTGATCTTAGTTTGTCTTATCAAAGTGAGGTTTCGGTTATTCAAGTCTAATCGAATGCCTAAACACAGAATGCTAGTTAACTAACCTAGTACTTGTCTTTTTTAAAATTGAAAGGTCTAAGTTTATGGATAATTAGAACCTGATGAGAAAAATGGAGTTTATCTTTATTTTGGTCTTATCGAATTAAGCGGTTGTTTTTGAACAATCGGTTTATCAAAGGGACTAATGTGCTTAGTTGTTTTTAGTTTGCTAAACTAAATTCGAAAAATTATTTCGGACAATTGTTTCCTTGGTAACATATCAAAATAAGACTACTTATAGTTTCAGTTTCGATATTGGTTATCATAACGTGATGTGTGGAACCCTCGTTCCTAACTCTACAGGTTTGCAAGTCTATTCTGAGATTTGTAAGATTCTTTTCGTGTTGTCCTTTTTTTTCTTCGTTTCTTTGTCATTTTTGAGACAAAAAGGGGGAGAAATATATGGAGTAAACAGGTGATGCTGGAATTGATTTTATATTGATTGGCATCGCTAGGGAAAAAATATTGGTACTTGAATGTTTTATCTAACGAAAGAGTGAAAACACAGACTAAGGGGGAGTAACATGTCATATAAATTGGTATAACAAAGACGTGCGTATTTAATATCTACCTATCTTCCTTAGGAGGGGTATTAGCGTTGTTATTATAATGTCAACAACGACATTTTCAAGGATTGAATGTAAGCAGTTTTACTGTGCTATTGAATCGAGAATCAAGCGGATTGTAATGAATTCTTGTAATTTGTTTATCCATATGATGTAAGAGTTTTGTCACTAAAATTGACAAAAGGGGATATTTTTAGAGCATTGCTCAGTTGAACCCACTAAGCGTTGGTATGTCAAGTTTGGTTGTCATATTTTAGTGAATCAAAACTCATGTTAAGAGTCGCTTGATTATGTACTAGAGTCAACTTCGTTTAGGTTAGCTTGAAATTATTAGGATATGAGACATTACAAGTATTGTGAAGTCTTGAAGATGTGAAGAAGCAAGAAGCTACAACGATAACAATCATCCTTCCACTTGAGGTTAGTGATATTTGACTTGAACTGTTTCATTCCCTAACATATCTTTCAAGTCGTGCATATTGAAAACATAACTGCGAAGCATATTTGAACTCTAGGTAGACATAATATTAAGGAATACAATACGAGGTTTATTTCTTAACCATTAAACTTTGTAGATAAGACATCGCCATAATCATTTGAAGGAACAATGTTTACATGTGTTCTAACGAAGTAAGTTCATAAACTTGTTTGTGGACTAAAAGGAAATTGCCAGGTGTTATTGGTTTTGTTATTTATTGCATATCTTATGAACAACCAATATGTGTGATAGAGTATAACCGCTCACAACTTGTTATGTTCTTGGTAGAACTATTCACAAAGGCCTGACTTATGTACTGGTATAACTTTTATTAGTAAAACCGATATTAAGTAATCACTTGTGGTATGATCGGATTTTGTATGTCTGGCCAATTAATAGGAAAGGGAACCGATCCTTATAAGGGGTGCAGTACATCAAAGGGAACCGATCCTTGTATGGGGAGCATCAAGGTTTATATCAGAAAGGGGAACCGATCCTATGGACATGTGCAACACGTTTTTAGGAAAAAAGGAACCGATCCTATGGACATGTGTAACACATATAAGTTAGATACCACATATATGTGGGGAATCGATCCTAGTACCTAGTCAACCAAAAATTTTGAAAGCTAGTGTGACTATGCACAGTACTCGCATGGAGGTATAACCGAAACTTGTTTTGGTAGAACCGTAAACCCATGATTGTGATTGAATGTTGGTTTGATCAATCACATAGTTCTTGAAAGTCAGATGAACCAATTCTAAACTTGTTTGGAAGTGTGGAAAATCAATTTCAAGGTTGTAAGTGTGAAAGAGAACTTACAAAGTTAAGATGTCGACAAACTTTGAACACGTGCTGTGAATGTTTATTTCTTTAATTGTTCAAAGATATTCCTTAACGTCTAAGGGAAGAGAATCCCAGGATTGAAACATAAGTAAGTTAAGAATCTTTTAATTAAGGTTATTAATTTCATTTTGTAGGGAAATTACAAAATTAGTAATGTGCATTTACTAATTAGATTTTCCGAGAGATTCGATCGTTATTTTTGGACAGAGCATTTCTAGGAATTATGAAAAATGAATATGTGCTTTAATGAGTATCTTGAGAATATTTTCGGTTTTGGAAATTCCTTGGTGTCCAAAATTCCTTGTCTATAAATACTCTAAGTTTTCCTTTCTAGCAAACTAATCCTTCGTAACAACAGATTTACTCTTTTGTTGTTGTTACTGGTGTAGCCGCCTATTCGGAGAGGAGAGTAACCTAATTAAGTGAAATCTCTTACAGCCACTCAGTAAAGTCTTATTTGGGATTGAGAAGCTCTAGCGCGACCCGTTGGTGGGAAACTAGATAATTGCGGTTTATCTTTTGTTTTCAATTGATTTGATTGACTAACGGTGGTTGAAATCTGATTGCACCTAGTTTGTTTATTCCTGAGAATCTTCTCTTCTGGTATAAGATTCACTCAAACTAGTTCAGAGTTTCGACAGGGATCTTTAGACTGTTGTTAGTTTTAAATACGATCTTGTGATAATCCATTTTTAACAGACTCTGTTCTGTGCGTGATTGATCACAAGAGATTCAAGTGATTGTGTACAGGTTTTTATTGAAGATTTAAGAAGATTTGAAGACAAAGAAGATATTGAAGATCTAACTTGGGTATTATAAGTTTTGGTGTGCACAATACTTGTTTCGTTAAAAGAGGATCCAATTAATAATCTGTTTATCCTTGTGGTAGATTGGATTGATTAATTGAGTAGATCGACATCAACACGATTCTTCGGATTAAAGGTGTTGTTGGCTTAATATTAATCGATTACCTTTGGGTGATTGAATATAAGATAGATTTAAGGACCTGACGAAGGAGTTTATGTTGAGATAAACGGAAGATCCTTTGTCCGACTCATATCACTTGGTTGAATAGAGTTGATACCAAACAGATTTGTTGTTCCTTTACTGTTTGGAATATGAACCAAAGGAATTGTTACAGGTACGTGACTTATTTATAAGTTGGAGGCGTGGGAATACAAAGGGAACTAGGTGAACTATAGGGTTAGTTACTTGGTCTCAACTATACGAAGTTAGTATAATTTTGTGTAGCGGCTTAATCCTGAGAGTATTCAATTCTGGACTAGGTCTCGGGGTGTTTCTGCATTTGCGGTTTCCTCGTTAACAAAATCTTGTTGTGTGTTTTTCTTTTATATTCCGTATTATAATTGTTTTATTATAATTAAAGTAAATTACACAAACTTTAATTCCTATTTACTTGATAAGCAACCCTATTGTGTTTGGTTAAGTCCGAACCTTTGTATCAAGTAAACATACTTCGTTGTTGTATTGTCTCGATCTCGTATCCATAGACGATCACACGAAGTGTGAACCGATTAGTTGTATTGTCTCGACTCAGTCCATAGAAAATCACTTTCGGAGAAAGGACTTATAGATAGGAAAAGTTTTAGCTTGAGGTATATTTGGGTACCCTCGCCTTTTCATTATCCATCTTTAAACATTTTTGGTGTTGTTGAACACTTGGGTTGGCAATTTTGTTCCAATAGTGGTTGGTATCTTAAAGTAAGTAATTCAAAAAAAAAAACCGTTTTATTCAGGTGTATGTGCATCTGTTCGTGTTTAAAATTCAAGTCTTCTTTGGTAGGTGTAATTATGTCCGATTTGTCTCGATTCTATATATTGTTAGGGCTTATTTTTGTACTTATTATGGTGTTTTATTTATTTGTAGGTACTTTTGGCCAATAAACATTTTTGGAAAAAATTGGCTCGAAAAGTTGTCGGAAAACACCCGGAGGACACTTGCTATTCGGACCCCCGATTTGGATAAGGGACACCCCCATGACACCCCTTAAGGCAGCTGCTAAAGGAACCCCTACTCTGGATAGGGGCGCCTCTTCTCAAATTTGGCGGGAAACTGTTGCAAGTGAAGAACATATTTGGGTTTAGATTTTGGACGTGATTTTAAGAGATTCAATCACTAAACTCGATTGGGTTGGACCTGTTTATCTTAAACAGGGATGGTATGACTGCTTGGATCGACTAAATTGGGCTAGGTATCGATCAGAAACAAAACAGGGGAGAAAACTATTTACGGAAACATGAAAATATTTGGTCGATGTTTTGTTGGATTTTCTCAACTGTTGGATTTGGTACTAGTTGTAACAACACAACAGGATTTCTACGCGTGCTAGAATTGAGAGAAAATAGGAGTTGTCGACAAGTCAGGAGACATATGCTCGACATTGTTTTGATTTATCTTTGGAATTTACGTGCAATGGGAGAAGGTATAATCTTCATGGATTCGTATCTTCCAGATTTGGGAAGTTCATAACCATCAAAAGACGCGTTAACTGAGGTGGCAGAGTTATTATCGTTACTTGGAAGAAAATAAAAAAAAGATAACTCCGTAACTTTTGGTGAAAGGCATGGGAGATTTTATCGAGTGTTTTTGGTCCTGTTTCCTATATATAGGTTGAGAAGGAGTCATCACAGGGTAATTGAGAGTTGGGGGAATTTTGGAGAAGAACAGAGAACGAAATCAAGAGTTGCAGGAAATCGTTTCTGCTGGTGCACATGGAAGAACACGAAGAACAAAATGCCATTGAAGACAGTCGTTTCTGGGGTCTTAAAATCAGCGACAAAGCAACAATATTTACAACTGTTTTCTGTAACAGTTCCATTGTAACAGCTGTTTTGTAACTCCGATACACTGTTGCAAATAGTCTGTGTTATTACTTTTCACTCTTTTAATCATCTTTTGAGCAACAAATACATATTTTGAGACCATGATTAATATGAGGAGCTAAACCCCATTGATGAGGCGATAGAGGAAGCTATTTTTCCAGCAAAAAGTGGTATATTTTATTTTATCTTTTTATTTGCAATAATTATATGATTATTTGCCTTGAACTATTATTGAATATGATTTTTGTTTGAGTGATTGTGATCTATTTTGATGGAGTATGCTTATTTTTAAGACTTTTGATGCTTCATACTTGGTATTTACAATTACTACTTTTGAAAATCTACTTGTAGCAATATTTTAGAATCAAATTAAACGAGAAAATTGCATAAATATAAGTATTGGTTTAATCACTTTGAACTTGGAAAATAGTGGAATCTTAGCCTCAGTGTTTCTTTTAATATTGATATCATCTTTGATTGAGTTTGCTATAATTTTCTGTGAGTTTTCTATTTTAGTTTTGAATTTAAGTCTAAAAAAATCTTTCACAAGTCTGAGAATCGAACCACTTTTACCACTATCAACAAATCACATCAGTGTCTTCACCTTGGCTTGATTGTTTTCCGTTTAGATCCAATGGTAACCTTATTGTTTTAGCATTCTTATGTTTGCGAATTTATAAATTAATTTGAATAAAATCATCATCACAATTTTGGCCAGTCATAAAACCACATCTAAACATGTGCTCCTCTGACCAGATAAAACCCAAAGGTAAGCTGACTTTATATTTTGATTTCATTCTTTCAAGTTCCTTCCATCTTACTATAAATTTTCTTATGTCGTAATTTATTGTATTCAAGATTTTTTGTGTATGCTTTCTGGCGATTCTATCTGAAGTGCTCTCTACTGTTTCAATAATCAAGAATTGACAGCAGGAATTCAGGTAACAAAAGCTTGAGGTTTGTATTCCACTTAAGCTTTTGACTTCTAACCTCTTATTTAAGATAGTCCATTGTTTTATCAATTCCATCCTTTTTTCTGCTATTTCTTATTATTGTTTTCAATCATTTGTCTTTCATTATATGCTTTTACTATTTACCTTGTTAAATATGCTAATAATTGTTGTTCTGCTAATAGGTACTATTTTGTCTTTGAAATTTCTGTTTTGGTTAATAACAATCATGAAAATACTTGCATGGAATATCCAAGGATTAGCGAAAAAGTTTTCAAAAGATCATCTTGTTGTTTTAATTAATAATCAAAATCCGGATTTTCTATTTCTCTCTAAAACAAAAGTTGATAAAGATAGGATGTTAGCTGTTGCAAGTTCCATAAATTACTGTAATCATGTCATCATTGATAAAATAGGATTGGTTGGTGGTATTCTCCTAATGTGGAAAGATGGTATAAAATGTGATATACAAGAGGCTTCGAATAATATGATCCATGTTGTTACAAAAATTTATCCAGCTAAACCTGAGGTGCTTATTAGATTCATGTATGGTTCAACATATTTAGATAATAAAAAAGAACATTGGGAATTCATGACAAGAATTAGTGAAAACATTATGCAACCATGGTTAGTTATAGGTGATTTAAATGTTCATTTACATAGTCTTTCGGATTCTAGTAGTGCTACTATAGAGGATAAGTATGTTCAGGAAAAAATTAATTTTTGTTGTCTTATGGACCTAAGTTTTGTAGGTAGAAATTTTACTTGGTCCAGCAATAAATTTGGCACTGGTAAGAGGAAATCTAGGATTCATATGGCTTTAGAGCATCCACAGTGGGCGAGTATAACCAAAAATTTGGGATGAGATCGTAACACAGTGGGACGGAGTAAAGATCAAATCCCAACCAAAGATCAAATTCCAGACCAAATATGGTCGCGACCAAATCCCAAATTCTAATATAGTCGGGCGTAAATTTAAAGTACGCTTGTTGCTGGGCGTAAATTTAAAGTACGCTTGTTAACGGGCGGAGATTTAAATTACGCCCGATGAAATTTTAATTAAATAAAAAAAAAAAAGAATGAGGCGGACTTTTAAAGTCCGCCTGTTAAAATTTACAAAGAATGGGGCGGACTTTTAAAGTCCGCCTGATGAAATTTTAATGGGGCGGATTTTTAAAGTCCGCCTGATGAAATTTATAAAAAATGGGGCGGACTTTTAAAGTCCGCCTGATGAAATTTTACAAAATAAAAATGGGGCGGACTTTTAAAGTCCGCCTGACGAAATTTTAATCATGTACCGTTGCGTCACAACACGGACTAAACCCAAATTTTGGTCTTTTTTTTGATCTTTGATCTTTGGTTTTGATCGCACCACTGCAGTTGCTCTTAGGTAACCTGGATTGGATTAGAAATTTTCCTCAAGCTAAACTCTTTCACTTAGTTCAAGATGGACCATATCATTGTCCCATCCTTCTTACTTCTGAATAAGAAGCTAGAAATAGTTGGAGACCTTTTAAATTCTTTGCCATGTGGATGAAACATTTTTCTTTCAGATCCCAGCTTGAAATTGCTTGGAATTTGGATGTTAATGGCTCCTTAGCATTTCAATTGTCCTCTAAACAACATTGCACTAGAAAACGACTTTCCCTCTAGAATAAGGTTGAGTTTTGTGATATTGATAGAAACATAAATTCTTTGCAATGCTAATTGGATTTGGTTCAAAAAGATAACTTCTCTATTACTCAGTATGATAAAATTGTTAATATCACTAAGAATTTAGATAACTGGTTTAGTATTCAATCTGAATTTTATAAACAGAAATATGGAGATAAATTCATTACTGAAATGGATAATAATACCAAGTATTTCCACACCCTTACTAATAGAAGAATGTTCAGGAAAAACATTGACAGTTTGTGTGATGATAATGGTGTTTGCTCATAATGATAGAAATGACATATATAATATGCTTGTTTCCCATTTTAGTGCTGTGAGTAACACGTCTAATCCTTCTTTTTCTGACAATACTTTTGATATTATTCCTAGTATAATTTATGTCCAAGATAATATCAATCTCACTAGAACTCCATATAGTGATGAAATTCATCTTACTTTGAAACATATGACTGCTTGGAGCTCTCCAGGCCTGGATGGCTTTCAAGCTGGCCTTTATCAATCTAAGTGGGACATAGTTGGTAACTCTGTTTTTGAAGTTGTTCAAAGTTTTCTTGAAAATGGATATATGCCCCTTGAATTCAATAGGACTTTTCTATTTTTGGTCCCTAAAACCGATGATGCCAAGAGTCCGGTAGATTTTAGAACAATTGGTCTTTGTAACACTGTCTATAAGGTGATTTCTAAAATTATAGCTGATAGAATTAAACCTCATATCAAGCACTTGATCTCACCCTATCAAGCTGCCTTTGTTCCTAGGAAAGCAATTCATGATAATATAATATAATAGTAGCGATGATTCATACCATGAAGCATAAAGAAGGTTATAGTAGAACTATGGCTGTAAAACTTGATCTTTCAAAGGCTTTTGATAGACTATCCTGGTCTTTTTTACTAGGTGTCCTTAAAAAATTTGGTTTTGATGATAAATTCTGCAAGTATATTGATCAATGTATATCTACCACTCAGATTTCCATCCTCTTGAATGGATATCCTAGTAATAGTTACACTCCTACTAGGGGTATAAGGCAAAGGGATCCTTTATCCCCTTACCTCTTTATCCTTGGCATGGAATATATTTCGAGACTTATTTTGAATGCAGAAACTAATCATATGATTTCAGGTGTTAAAGCTGCTAGAAATGCTCCAGGTATCACCCATCTTATGTTTGATGACGATATTCTCATCTTCACTAAGGCGGATATGCACATAGCTGGTATTATGATTGTTTTATATCAAATTGGTAAGGTCTCTTGTCAAATGCTAAATCTTGGTAAGTCCAATGTTTATTTCAGTAACAATATTAGCCCTGGTGCTAGACATGATCTTGCTAAAGAGCTTAACATGTCTGAGATGTTGGATACTGACAAGTATTTGGGTGTCACTCTCCTTTTAGGTATAAACAAAACTAAACCTTTTAAACCTATCATGTATTCATTTGGTTCTAGGCTTAAGATTTAGAAAGGGGAGACTATGAATCATTCTGCTAGGTCCATTATGGTTAAACATGTTCTTAATGCATTGCCATCACATCAAATGGGGAGTTTTAGAATTCCTAAAATCACGATTACTCAAATGGAAACAATTCAGAGACAATTCTGGTGGGGTCATAAAAACAATAGAGGTATCAATTTTATTGGTTGGGATAAACTTAGTATTCCTAAAGCCTTAGGGGGGTTAGGTTTTAGAAATCTTGAACATTTTAACACGACATTACTTACTAAACTTGCTTGGAAAGCTTGTAGTGATGAAGATGCCCTTTGGTTCCAAATTGTTAGAGCTAAATATGGCAGATATGGTAGTATTATTCATTTAGACAAACTCAAAGATAAGTGCTTTTGGCTCTGGAAAAGTATTTATTCTGGTCTTGAAGTAGTCCAACTCCACTTTATGTGGGCAGTTAGGTGCGGTACTGAAACTAACATTTGGTTAGATAGATGGGTTATTGGTTATAATAGCTCACCTGTTCCAGTTACTGGATTTTCTAGCATGTTTTCTTATAATCTTGTATGTGATTATTTCTACTTGACACTAGAGTTTGGAATATTGATCTCATTAACTCTTTATTCTCTCCGGATACTGCTAATGCTATTCTCAATATGAGAATTCCTCTTTCTGGTGAGGATTCCCTTTTATGGAAACCTGATAGAAAAGGAAAGTTTTTTTGTCAAAAATGCCTACAATACTATTTGCAGCAACTATGTCAATGATCATGTCATAGGGACCTTATTCCTAGCGATGTCTGGAAAAACCTTTGGCATGTTAGAGCCCCTCACAGAGTTCAATTGTTTGTTTGGAAATGTCTGAAAGATATAGTACCCACTAGAGATAAAATTGCTAGATACAAACAAGATATCGAGTTGCATTGTAGTTTCTGCAATAATAGTATATAAACTGTTAATCATTTGTTTATGGAGTGTACTTTTTCCAGAGCTATTTGGATGGGTATGGATGTGAATATCTCTGCCATTATACTTAGATTTACTACTTTTCATAATTGGGTAATTTGGTTTACATCCAATGATATGCACTTGAATGATAGTTTTATGGATCATGAAAGAAATATTTGCATATTAATGTGCGCGTTTTGGCATATTTGGAAGGATATATGTAGCTTGGTGTTTCAGAACACTAAACCTAATCCACATGGCACAATAATCATGATACATAATTTAATTCAGCAATGCAATCTTACTATTTCAACTAGTAACACAAATACAAATTCTACTATCCTGATCAAACAATGGTTACCACCGGACAAGAAATTTTTTAAGATTAATTTTAATGCTTCATATAAATATGACACCAAAAAAGGTAGTATTGGCCTAGTTGTTCATGATTTTGCAGGGCTATGCTTAGGAGTTAAAGGATTCAAGCTGGAAGAGGAGGTGGATGCGGAATTCAGAGCTGAATATTTTGAATGCAAAGCTCTGGATAAAGCTGTGGAGTGGATTGAAGAACTTGATACATTCAAGTCGTTTTTGAGCTGGATTGTGATAACGTTGCAATCTCTATTAACTCTCACGAGTTGCAAGTTCACTGGTTCAATCAAGGCTTAATTTCTGCAATTAAAAACAATTTTTCAAGTAATGATTTATGGTTTTGTAAGTTAGTTAATAGGCTGGGAAACAACGTAGCTCATGCCTTAACAAAAAAAAAAACTAAAATAGAAGACGATAACTTTTGTTTCTTAAGTAATTATCCAACTGATATAATCAAATGGATAGAAGAAGACGAGTGCAAATTTGTGCACCCCTCGTATACCGGGGTGCACGTTACAGCTGTCCCTATTCGCTTAAATTCTTTGCGAAAACAACTAGTGGGTTTGTTTTCCCCAATTTATTTTCCTTTTCTTTTTTCGTTCCTTAAATCAAGTGAAAAATATAAAAGAAGAACAACCCAAATTAGTAAACCTCCATTAACTTCTCTCTTTTCCTCGCTCTCCGTGTGTCTCCGTTCTCCTTTCCCTCTAGACCTTCTGCATAAAGTACTTAATACACATAGAAGATGCGAAACCAAGATCTCCATCCAAAAACATAATCAAATATTAGATTGGATTGATATCTACTGTATTAAAAGATCTTAAGTAATGGCCAAGTTTCTCAATTATGATATCTACTGTATTAATTGATCCAATGTTGCCGATAATTTTGATCTCTTTGATTTCATTTGTTATCAACGATTTATATAAGATTTAGATTGGTTTGTCAGAAGTCAACAAATATTAGGTATGTTGAGTTTCATGGATGAAGATTTTGGTTGAGAAAAAAATGAATCCAATAGTAGGAATGAAAAAAATTGATTGTATTGCATTCAAAACTCTAGCAAATTCTTATACAAGCTGTAGAGATTATAAGTTATTTCAGAATTATGTTTAGTGAGAGACTATGAAATCATGATAGAGAATCTGATTTTAATCAATCTTATTGTAGAAAGGAAGAGGGAAGTTCTGGGAGAGAGCAATATTATCTTTTGTAATTTCCAAAGAAAGAAACAGTAGAAAAGTAAATTAGGAAAAAAAAAACCCACTAGTGGTTTTCTCAAAATATTTAAAAGAATAAGGGTAGCTGTAACGTGCACTCCGGTATACGAGGATGCACAAATTTGGACTCGAAGAAGCCCATGTACCATCAAACCAATAAAAAAATTTAGTATAAAAAAAAAGAAAAAAAAAATAAGGATATTTAGATTTTGGGTCTCAACTTTGTGACCAACTTTGAGTTTGGGTCCTGTGAAAATTTTAATTAGAGTTTGGGTCTCAGGATTGTCATTGACCGCGTTGACAGTTATGAAACTGGTTAAAAGAGGAAAAGACCAACTAAATCTAACGTTTCTTTTTATTTACTAACTATACCTACCGTTTACACGTGTGTGGAGGAGAACTGCCCAAGAATCGACGGTTCAAGATAAAAAAAAATTTGACCTAACTATATATCGAAGAGAATAGTAAAACTTACCATTTTTCTAGGGTTTTTTTTCTACGCTCAACACGGACATTTTTCGTCTGAAAAATGGTGATTTACTAAAATCGACCACAGAAATGTGTTTAAGCCTGATTTGAGTTGAGTGTGGTCTTATTATTGTCGTTGTACAAGACTTCTGCAGTTGATTCATTGTTTGATTAATCTGATTTGAGGTAAGTTAAAAAGTTTTATTTTTGGGGTTTTGTAGACCCATTGATTTGGGTTTTTTCTGGGTTGTTCTGATTGATGTCTATGAATTTTAGGACAGGAATACTAATTTAAACGATGAATTTTGTTTTTCACTTTGTCTTTTAGGGTTTTGTTCTGTTCAAGTATTTCTTTAGATTTTCCTTTTGATTATTTTTCTGCTTTTGTCGAGTGATGTTTAAATAAAGAAAGGGAACATGGAATAGTTAATTCACTGATGGAAGAGTTTTATTGTGGTCCTTGTTTTGCCTTTAATAATTTCTGTGAACTGTAAAGAAAGGAAAAGGATTTTTTCCTGTGTTGTTGTACTGTGGTTGTTTATCAATTACTGAAAATTGACTTCACGGTAGAAAGAAAAAAAATTGTTCCAGTAACATGGCTAAACTAAAGGACAAAATAAGTAGAGAAATGAAGTAATTTTATGGTTTGCTGAATAGATTGGTTGTTTTCTTGATTTTGTATAGGTTCCATAGAAATGAGGTCACCTGGGGTAGTGTATGAAGACTACTCCAGTGGGTGGAAACTTCACTCCCACTTCTTAGAACTATTCATGTTAAACATTTCGGTCATATATAGTAGCTTATACCGAGGTGGCATTACTGTATAAATGGTGCTCACGCAGAAAATAAGATCATGTACTCGGTTATATTGATACTATTTTGACATTTGAGGTGGCATTATTGTGTTCTATGTTGTTGTACTCCAAGTACCGTGGTTGTGATTTTTTTTTTTGGATCAACTATTGTGGTTGTAGTTAGTGTGTGTTGTTGAGTCATTGTTGGGTAACTAATGCAAGTATGTGTGGGTATTAAAATGCAGGTACCATGGATGACTTGTTTAGATATTATCCCACTAGAGGTGGATATCTTGTTGGAAAATATAAAAGATCCGAGCATCCTAATTTGGAGAAAATGCCTGACTATAGACCAGAAGAGGACTTGGACTTCCTTCCTATTTTGTACCCCAATAAAACTGCAACACAAGGAAGCTGTCAAGTTGAGTCAAGCACAACTGGAAGTCAAGCATCTGGTGTTGTAGACCCATTGCAAAGTAATGAAGTTTTTTCACAGGTTGATGATGATGAACTATTTTCTAGTACATACAATACTAGTGAGACAGTCAATATAGAGGAACAAGATATACCTGATGAAGACTACGATAGTGAAGATGTGGAACTCTTACATGAACCAGAGATAAATGATGATGAAGAGATTGATCTCACTGGTAAAATTCAAGAAACGTTAAATTCAACCCTTGAATTCAAGGAGTTCGTTGAAGATACACATAAGATTGATGGCGACTTCAAGTTATCTGAAAAGCAAGAATTTGTGGAGAAGCTATTTGTTGGGCAGCAATGGTTGAGCAAACAACATTGCAGGGATTATTTGAAGGATCTAGCACTTGAAATGAATTATTGTATGGTACAAAAAAAGAACAAGGAAAAGATTCAATCATACAGATGCAAGGATGAAACTTGTGAATGGAAGATTTACTGCTCTGTACTACCTGATGGGCAAACATTTGAATGCAAAGCAGGTTAGTAACTCGAATTTGCTTCTATTTTACATTTATAAGCTTGACATACTTCTTTATTTCATGTTATCTTGTTGTTTTTGAATTTCATGAGTATCCTGTATTGACTTGTAGAGATGGTCCTACTTTTGAGATTGACTTTATGGTGTTCAAAATTTCAGGTCATTTCATTCACACCTGTGAGTCTATACATGGGCTCAATCATCCATTAGCCAATGCAAGATGGGTGGCCAAGGTGATGTTGGAATGCTACAAGGCCCATCCTAACTACAAGCCCAGGGACTTTATAACTGAGGTGAAGAAAAATCATAAAGTTGATATTTCTTATTTTACTGCATGGCATGCTTTCCATTTGTGTAATGAGAAAATTATGGGTAGTTACGAAGAAGGTTATTCTTTACTTCCTGCTCTATGTGATCAAATTAAGAGAGAGAATAGCAGGAACATAGTTAAATTGAAAACAGACCCTGTAACCGGGAGATTTGTGTCATTATGTATTTCATACAGGGTGTCTTTAGATGGGTTTTTGAAAAATAGACCTATACTAGGACTAGATGGATGTCATCTAAATGGTAAATATGGTGGTGTATTGTTGGCAATCACATCTCTTGATGGCAACAATGGTTTATTTCCCATTGCGATATACATTTGTCAGTCAGAGTGTAAAGAAAGTTGGATAGATTTTCTGAGTATAATGGCTGAAGAGTTAAAGCAACATCCAATGGCTCTGACTTTCATTAGTGATAGACAAAAGGGGCTGATTGAAGGTGTTTCAAGAAATTTTAGTGATGTAAATCACAGTCATAGGTACTGTTTTAGACATCTTTACAAGAATTTTAAGAAATCACATCCTGGTAAGAACCTAGAGTTTATTGTATGGAGAGCAGCAAGGTCATTCTCTGAAGTAGGTCATAAAATTTGGATGGACAGACTTAAAGAGGCAAAGCCTTCTGCACCAGAGTGGTTTGACAGAGAACCAGTTGAGACATGGGCAAGATGTTATTTTGATAGGTCATCAAAGTGTGAGCATGTTACGTCTAACTTCTGCGAAGCCTTCAACTCATGGATTCTGGATTACAGGAAGATGCTTGTATGTAAGTTGGTGCAAAAATTTCATTTACTTATGATGCGAATATTCTTTGATAGAGAACAAGTGGGTGAGCAAATGCCTGATGGTGGTGTGGTCCCTAGAGTGACAAATATCGTAAAGAAGCATTTGTACTTCAGCCACGAGTTCACTAAACAACAGTCAACTAAGCATCTTTGGTCGGTCTCTGATACAAAAAAGGACATATCTTGGGTGGTGAACCTGGAGGAGCACACTTGCACCTGCAATGCATGGCAAGTATGTGGAGTACCATGTGTACATGGTATATGTGCAAGTTTATATCATAGAACAAAGAACCATGACAAGTAAGTGACAAACTGAATTACTGAAATCACTGAATTGAGCTATTTTGCTTTTAACTCTCAACTGTTTGAATACTAATTACTTAAGTCAACTGAATTTATGTTTGCAGGTACGTCCATGAATACATGTCTGTTGACACCTACAGAAAACTATATGCTCCTTCTATTGAACCTCTATTGGGTAAAGCTTTATGGGAAGTGGTAACAATCTTAAACAATGTTGTTTTTTAATATGACATCTCTTATATATATCTCTTATACATCTCTTATTCATTTTTATACAGAATCCCATGGACGTGAAACCTCCTAAATGCTCTAGGCCACCAGGTAGACCTAGAAGTCAAAGAAGAAGGGACAGAGATGAGGGTGGGAATAATAGGAAATATATGTGCGGGAAATGTTATGTCTATGGTCATAATAGGGTAACTTGTAAAGGGGCTGCTGCTGAGGACCAACATCAAGGTAATATATATGTGTGGACATTGACTGTGTATGCTCTGAATTACTTTGAATTTGGCTTATGATCAAAATTCCTTGTGCTAGGATTGTTTTTGCAGCTCCAGCCACCTTCAACAGGTCCTCATGTGAGGCCCAATCCAGCATTTAGGCCACCTCCACCAACACCAGCTACTGCATCAAATTCTGCATCAAATTCTGCATCAAATTCAACTACGACATCAGCTCGAGGTGGTGGTACCAGAAAGAGGAGAGGTGGTGCAACAACATCAGCTCCAACATCAACTACTGTTGCACCTTCTTCAGTTGTCACTGCATCAACTTCAACTACACTAGCAGAACAAGGTCATGCAAAAAGAGGAAGAGGTGGTAGGGGTAGCAGAGGCGGAAGAGGAGTTTCTACTGCACCAGTTGAACCTGTTGTTCAAGTTCAAGCATCTACAACTGTTGCCTTTGGAAGAGGAGTTGCTACTACCAATGCAAGAGGTGGTAGACCAAGAGGAAGGGGATCTAGATCCAATGCAAGGGTAAGGCTTGTGCATAGAAGACATGGCGAGATTGTTGGTTTTGGTATATTACAAACTGAACCGCCAACACTGCGTAGAGAACCAACACTAGCTCAGGTAACATTTAGGCTCAATTTATTCCCGTTTGTCATTCTTTACAACTTGTAGTTTCTTGTTGCTTGTCATTTTTTTGTAATTTACAATTTCTTGTTACTCAATGTTTTAGGTATTCAATACTGGCAGAGGGGGTGGCAGAGTGGGTCGCGGAGGAGGTGGCCTAGTGACAAGGGGTGGAGGTATATTTTCATCATCATATGGAAGGGGAAGTAGGAGGTTCATAGACTGGTTTGGCACACCAGAGCAGTGGTCCAATGATTAAAACTAAATGCATCAGGCTTGTTTAAGCTCTTCGTAGTCTTTTATTTAGCATACAAGTTAGTTTCTTTTGCAGACATCTTACTATGGGATAAAGGCGAAACATTGTCATCTTTCTTTTGAGAATATGAACAAGTTGCAGTGACAAACAAGTTGGGTACTATTGAATCTGATAACTCTTGGTTTATGAATGCAACTTACCTCTGGTTCTTGTATTCATATGTTCTTCATTTTATATTTGTGGACATATATGTTGATGTGTGAAATTGTGAGCTTAAATCTGTCCGCAGGTGTAAAGTTGATGTGTGAAAAATGGTTGAAACCTGGTTTGTGCAGAGGTTTGAGGTTGGGTGCAACAGTCAGGTAACAGATGAATAATCCAGACCGTTGGTGTACATCTATTCTGCACCGTCAGATGCGTTTCAGGAGATACTAAATAACACGTGTGTTTCACATGTTTGACGGCAACTTACGCCGTTAAGTAAATATAAATTAATTTTAATTATAATAATTTTCTTAACTGTCAAGACGGTCAATGACGGTCCTGAGACCCAAACTCTAATTAAAATCTTCACAAGACCCAAACTCAAAGCTGGTCACAAAGTTGAGACCCAAAGTCTAATTATCCCAAAAAAATACTAATCCTAGGAGTATGGTATTTCCACCGTTCCCGAATGCCAGAAAAGAAAAAAAAAATCCAAAAGAAACCGATAAAGTAACCTCTTTTATCCACTCCCATTTTCCCTCTCTCTTTCTAAAACCAGAAGCAGAGAAGATATGATTCTTCTCCCTCCATCACCACCACCACTTCCTACTCGCTCCACTTCACCACCAACAACTGTTTTCTCCTTAGTTCTCCGCCACCACCATATCTTTTCTCCATCACCACCACTAACCTCTACAATCACCACAACCGCCATTGCTTCAACCTCTTCCCTCTATTCTTCTTCTTCTTCATCATCTGCAACTGATGATTTAACTTCACTTCACAACCGTCGTTACGATTTCACACCACTAATTAGATACCTATCATCATCAAATAAACCCACCAATTTCAAAACTGAGAATTCCGAGTCGCCGATTTCATTAGACCCAATTGAGATAAAATTGGCTGAAACATATAGAGCTGTATCAGCTCAACTATGGCATTCCTTACTTAAATCATTATGTTCATCAAAATATACTCTTGATACAGCTTATTCCTTGGTTACTTGGTTACAAAAACATAATTTGTGTTTCTCTTATGATCTTCTTTACTCTATTTTAATTCATGCATTAGGTCGTTCTGATAAATTATATGAAGCTTTTTTGTTATCTCAACAAAGAAGTTTAACCCCATTAACTTATAATGCTTTAATTGGTGCTTGTGCTCGTAATGGTGATCTTGAAAAGGCTTTGAATTTGATGTCTAGAATGAGAAAAGATGGGTTTCAATCAGATTTTGCAAATTATAGTATTATTATTCAATGTCTTACGCGTGGTACGAATACAGTTGATTCGTCTGTTTTACAGAAATTGTATCAAGAAATGGAGTCTGATAAGATTGAATTAGATTGTCAGTTGATGAATGATTTAGTTGTTGCATTTTCTAAAGCTGGGGATCCAGATAGGGCTATGTTTTTCTTGGCAATGATTCAAGGTCAGGGTTTGAGTCCTAAAACTTCATCACTTTTGTCTATTATATCTGCATTAGGGAATTGTGGAAGAACTATGGAAGCCGAAGCGATTTTTGAAGAGATGAAAGAGGGTGGATTGAAGCCCAGAACTAGGGCTTATAATGCATTATTGAAAGGGTATGTGAAAAATGGGTCTCTGAAAGATGCTGAATCAATTGTGTCTGAGATGGAAAAATGTGGAGTTTCTCCAGATGAACATACTTATAGTCTTCTTATTGATGCGTATGCTAATGCTGGACGATGGGAAAGTGCAAGAATTGTGCTGAAAGAAATGGAAGCTAATGATGTTCAGCCCAATTCATATGTGTTTAGTAGGATTTTAGCGAGTTATCGTGATAGAGGGGATTGGCAGAAATCATTTTCAGTTCTTAAAGAGATGAAAAATAGCGGGGTTAAACCTGATAGGCATTTTTACAATGTCATGATTGATACGTTTGGTAAATATAATTGTTTGGAACATGCCATGGCTACTTTTGAGAAGATGAAATCTGATGGAATTCAACCCGATAATGTTACATGGAACACATTGATTGATTCTCATAGAAAATCAGGGCATCATGGAATGGCCGAGGAGTTGTTTGATACAATGCGAGAGAGTGGATGTCCTCCTTGTGCCACTACATATAACATTATGATTAATTCTCTAGGGGAGCAGGAGAAGTGGGATGAGGTCAAGAGCTTGTTAGGGAAGATGCAGGGCCAAGGCTTGATACCGAATGTTATCACTTACACTACGTTGATTGATATATATGGGCAATCAGGAAGGTTTCAGGATGCTATGGAGTGCTTAGATGTCATGAAATCTGCTGGTCTAAGACCCTCTGCACCTATGTACCATGCGTTGATCAATGGATATGCTCAAAGGGTATGTTTGTGCATCTTAACCTTATATATGTGTGTGAATCTGAATATAGTAGTTATGCTCGTATCCCCTTCGTCTTCAGTGTCTTAGCCTTGACATATTAACAGTATATAAATCACCAAACGTTTTGGTTAATATGTATGTGCTAACAAGTTTTCCCCACGTAACTGCAATTTTCAATTCCCAAGGAAGAATATAGCATCACTATGGTACTATTGGCTCAGTGATATTAATATTTGGCCAGAGAACATAGATCAGTACTAAAATCCTCCAATTGTTGACAGGGTTTGTCTGAATTAGCAGTAAATGCTTTTAGGATCATGAGAGCTGATGGATTTAAACCTAATGTTCAAGTTCTGAACTCATTAATCAATGCTTTCGGCGAGGATAGAAGAGATGTTGAAGCGTTTGCCGTGTTGCAGTTTATGAAGGAAAATGTGAGTTCCTGACTACTTATTTCGGTGATGCTATTCTTCTTTCATACAATTTTTTCCAAAAGCTCTTTAGCCTGTCTCTTGATCTTCTGTTTATTTCTTGTAACTGTAGCATTTGAAACCAGATGTTGTGTCATATACGACCCTCATGAAAGCACTAGTCCGTGTTGAGAAGTTTGAAAAGGTAAAGTGCTGATCTTCTGAAGCTTATTTAATATATCACATGAAATGTTTACTTTTATTTAATGATTATATGAAATTTTTGTGTACTCACACTACGGTCTTGTTTAGCATTATCAAGTCTAGGATTGAAGTATTATGTTATGCAGTAGTACATTTGAAACCTCTGCTAGGACTTTCAATATTCAGATAATCAAGGAATGCCAAGCTGAGCTCTAACATAGCCCTATATGTATTCATCACTACATAAATATCGCTCACCAGATTTTGCCATGTTAAGTATTATTAGACGATGATCAAAGATACTACTGTAGTTTTTAGGTTTGGTTAGGATGCTCAATTTGATATGAAGGTGCAATACTGTTGTACCTTCTCCTTTATGTAGTTTTGGTGATAAAGAGCTCAGTGCAATTTATTGGCAGCTTGACTCGTCAAGTTGGCAAGCGTCCTACACTTAATAACCCAATCGTAATTATGTTAAAAGTGCTTTCAAATTTGCATCTAACCTTTGCACTTGGAGACTAAACTAAGTGTCCAGGCGTGGTTCTTGCCATGCTGATTTGACTTGCTTTTTTTTTTTTTTTGCATAACATTGTTCAAGATAAATATCAAGTGAATATGCTTATGGAGCAGGTTCCAGCTGTGTACGAAGAAATGATACTGTCTGGTGTCTCTCCCGATAAAAAAGCTAGAGCAATGCTGCGATCTGCACTGAGATACATGAAGCACCTTCTGAATTCATAGCACAACATTGAAGCACTCGGGGAAACAAATAACTGCTTAATTGCTATATCAGATTATTCAAGGCCCATTTCAGGTAGATTTCCCCTGGTTTTTGTAAATAGGGAAATTGGATGAGTACACTTAGGATATACCACAAATTAGGGGTCTTTTTAATCTATATGCTGGAGTTTCCCATACGATGAATTCTGTTGTTTCTGAATTTTGTTACTGTTTGTTCTCAGGTAGAAAACCTGTACTTGATGAAAGGGGCGGCAAAGAATACATGTTTCAACATAGTTGAAAGATTTGAATTCATGTTTCTTCCAGAATATGTTTGTATGTAATTTATTTCCAAAAGGGATCACCATAGTATGGATAGCTTGTACATGAATTTCCAATTGATCAATACTAATTCTGTATTATAACCATCAAAGATATGAAGTATGAACAATATATTGTCGGTCTTCTGGTTCACCGTTGTATTATAATCGAAGTTTCTTTGTTTAATTGATAATGACAGAGATTTGTTGAATTGTGATAATCTTCATCTTTATTTGGCAATGGTTTGAGATCTCTACTTAGAGTGAGCATAGACGATGGATAAACCAAAGTTCATTTGGGACATCCAGTACAAACTAAATAATGCTTAGGCCTATTCCTGTGCACATGTCAAGCAGTTGATTTTGCCACTTTAGCACCCACTATGGGTGTGTCAAACATACCTACATATATGTCAAATATAGACATACACAACAAACTTTCCAGCAAGCGATAGAGTGTCCACTGCTCAGCTTTAGTCAGTATGTCGTTCGCTGACTTTATCGTCGCTCATCAGTTCCTCATCCAACGGCTATAATTTCCCCCCTCTACAAATACCGAAGTTCAAACTCTATTCAACTCACAGCAGAATTTCTAAATCTCTCTAGAATTTCTCAATCTCCAATTCTTTTCATCACTCTTCCAATAATATTTCAAAGAGCATAGCTGATAATATGAACATGTCTGAGTACATAGCAAACCAACATGCTGCTGAAAATCTTCGTGTCAATGTGCAAAGTCGAATTAGGAGGCGATTACCAAAATTTACTATTGAGGAAGATGAATGTCTTTTGTACTGAGACTATATTCGTAAATGCTTCCCGTCGCAATTTTTTTGGGAAACGATATTTAGAAAATTTCAAGAACTAACAAGGAACCCCAACAATCGTGATGTTTCAGCGTTGTCTCATCGCTTCACTGTAATGAATAAGGAAATAGTAAGTATCTTGTTTTACTTCAGCAAGAAGGTAAAATCATGAGGGATGGTGAAACCATGATGGAATTTGAACAAAGGTGTCATGTGGAATATCGTCGCATCAACGGAAAAGACTTCAAAATTGGAAGTTGTTTCGAGTTTTTAAGAGGGTTTCCAAAATATGATCCAATATTTATGTTTCAATTTCTTAATTGTCAACTTAAGTCTAAGTATTAAGTTTTAATATTTGTCCTTTACTTTAAACTAGATGACCGCTACCACAGTGGGTCGGCCGACCGAAAAAATTGATGCAAAACTAAATTTTGTACTCGCAATTAAATCCTGCCATAATGGCACGGAGTCGGACTTGTAAATTTGTAAAGCAAACAGATATTCAAACAAATATATCATATTTCTAAAATTGTATACAAATGAAAAGTTAAATTGAATTCAGTTGATAAACAAAGATATCATATTTCTTAGAAAATTTAGAGATTGTCAAAGGAATAGAAGATCCAGAGAGAGCAAAGTTGAAGAATAAGATAAATGTGAGAAAATTAAATCTAAGGTGGACCATCTCCAATGGAGAAGATGTTATGGTTATGCAGGGTCTTCGGCCTCACCCCAATTTGAAAAAGCTGGATTTGTTTGGATTTCCGGGTTTAATCTTCACATGTGGATGGGCCTCCTTTTGAATTTGATGGCATTAAATTGTATAAAGATCTAACGGGTTTAAATTATTCAAACAAATATATCAGATTTCTTAATAAAGAGGTACAAAAGAAATTTCTAAAATTGTATACAGAATTACAGATGAAAAGTTAAATTGAATTCAGTTTGATAAAGAAATTGAACCGCCAAACCGGACCGAAACCGATATAACCGGATTGAAATCGAGCCGAACCGTTCATCCAACGGTGGGTCACAGTTTGGATTTTCATAACCGTTAGGTTTTCGGTTCGGTTAACAGTTTGAACCTTTAAACCCGAAGAACCGAACCGTATGAACCGTGATAATAATACCCATTGATATAAAACGTAATTAGTCATGTACGTTTATCATGCATATATATAGGGTTGTTCATGGTCGGTTTTGGCTCGTTTCCAGCCAAACCAAACCAATACCAATACTATCGGTTTCTAAAAAATATTTCCATCACCGAACCATTAACCATTGGTTCGGTTTCTTAATGGTTTTAGCTGGTTTCGGTTTGTTCCATTGGGTTAATGGAAAACCGACTGTATGTCTCAAATCTTAAAAAATAAATAATCACAGTAGAATTTTAACCTACATGTAGAATGTAATTAACACAAGCATAGTTCATATTTCAAGTTTAGAAGCACAGTTCAAATACATAAGCATTACAAATTCAAAAAATATAAACAATAGAGAGATTGAGGCTAAGAAACTGGTCGATGATATCTAATACCAAGGTTAAGAAAAACGAAGGGTGTAGATTAAATCTTAGGTTTTAATCTAATGGTTAAACATAACCAGTTTTACATTGGTTTTTTGTTTGGTTTTGCGGTCAAACCAAAACCGAATCAGTAATGTCGGTTTTCAAATCATTTTACCATAACCAATCCTTTAGTAAATAGTTCGGTTCAGTTTCTTCCTAATTGGTATGGTTCGATCCAGTTCCGTCAGAAAATCAAAATCATGTTCAGCCCTGGGCACGATGTGTCTTACAGACAGCATACCAAATTGTAGAAATTAATCGTTTGTCCCAAAATTATTGGGCTTTGGATGCTCTAATCCTACACTTCCAGGCCTGGTACTGATTAGTCCTAATTTATCCAATAACGAACGAGTTGGTCCAGATTTTAACGATTCAGTCCAAATTGAATTTCGGCGATGACTAAAATGACCCTCTCCTCTATTTCCTTCTTCCAGTCAGTTTTCTCTTCCCACGATCTCCTTTCTTATCCACTGAAAATTTGCTCCCAAATCGTCTCTATCATCAAAACTAGAGTTTTTTAATCGATATAGTCTTTTCAAAGGCGATGAAGAGGAAATCATCATCATCATCATCTGTGAAAAAAGAGTTGATGTCTTTAGTTTTAACGAAGATGATGCACAAATTTAACTTCTTTCTAAATCAAATACTAAGAAATTCCAAAATGGATCCAGTCTTTTAAGATCTTCTCAATTGTTGTAAGTATTTTTGTTTTATCGATTAATTGAATCACTGTAATTATTTTTCCCATCTTTTGTATGATGTTTTCGAGATTCTGTTGACAACTTTTGCTTATTTGGGTTCTTATGTTTCAGTCAATCATTGATATAGATGGAGCAGTCACTTGGCAGTTGTTGAGTATGTTTTTTATTATGAGGATGATTCTTTTGGACTGGTTAATTGAAATAGATAAAAAATTTGAAAATTGGTTCAATTTAGGGATTTAATTCCATTTATTTTTGAAAATTAGATTGGTTAATTAATGAACAAATGATTTTTTTTTATTTTTTTTTGTGATTCAGGTTAGTTTGAGTGCATTTGCATTCTTGTTTTCGGAGCTAGTACAATATAATCAGACTCAAGTCGATAACATTGTCGAGTTATAACGAAGGTTAGCTAGCTTGGATCATTTGATCGTTACTTGATATCTAAATTTTGAACTGTACAGACACATTTCTTATTTTCATTTGTACACTAAGAGAGCTAGTTACATATTTCTCGTTAACATTGCAGGCTAGATAATGCGTGGTATGCTGTTGGAGCAAGAATTCATGGACTTCTTTTCCACAGAGATAAAGTACTCTGATCATCTTTATTTTATTTTTCTTTGGTTAATCTTTTTCCCTTTTGGAAGCACCGAGTGAATGGTGCGGCTTAAACTTGTTAAAGTATCACTAGTGATGGAAATACTGTACTAGGAAAACAAAGGATAACTCACTTAACGATAGAATTTAGAAAATTAGAGATCATACTTTTAACTTGATTTGGAATAGGTAGTAGTTGTTGGTGGCGTAATCTGAATTGCACATATGTTTAAATTCTTTGTTTCAAAGTTTAAGCTCTCATTCTAAACCTTGACTCTGTCTAAGTCCCAGACATTTTTCTGCTAGTTCTTTTTGAACTGTTGCTGGCGTTTCAGCAGGTTTTTAATTTGTACTACTACCTACTTGGAACTCCTCTGCTGGAACTTAAATATAGTAGCAAGTTATGTTTGTGTAATGCTTTCTCGTAAGGGCTAATTAAATTAGTCTTGTCATTTAATTGATTTTCTTAAAATCATCAGGTACCTAACACACTACTATAGGTTTTACCTTGGAATCTGTTTAATTGAAGTTTGAATCTGGGCAGTGAACCACTAAGTGAAATTAATAGCTAATTATATACACTTCCTTATGAAATACTTAGTTGTTTACGTGTATGTATCCTTCGTCCAATTCCTCTTGCAAGTCCAAGCACGTATTTTAAACTCAGGCTCCTTAATCATTTTCTTGTTGTATAAATCAAAATTAAAGTGTTATCATCTATGAACTTTCGTTTGTGACCGATGGACTAATTGGTCACTTCTAAATTTCAAAGCATATTACATACATGGTTCATGCCAAATCAAATGTGTAGTGTCGCTTCTTATTATATTGAATTCTTGCTACCATTCTTTTGTATGTTACGTATCATATATGGGGCTTGGTATTGCTAAATGGATTAGTGCTCAACTGCTATTGAAGAGTCACTGACTGTTGGTTATGATAGAAATTAGGTGTGTACATATTGGTACACATATAATATAAGTGTACATTGTTGTATGCATGTGACATAAATTACATGTGTGCATAATAGCCCACTATAGGATCTTAATCAAATTTTAGTGAGCAATCTTTTTTCATTTTTGGATGTCGAATCAGTGATGCTATGAGTCACTGGTTGTTGATTATGATGAAATTACATGTGTACAGATTAGTACACTTATAATATAAGTGTACATTGTTGTATACATATGACAGAAAAATACGAATGATGATGTATATATATATATATGTGTAAATTGTCTCTTCCTTTACTTTCTGTTGTCGTTCACCATCATTCGGTAGTTACCCTACTGTTGCAGCCGTTATGCAAATGTTGCTTGTTGCACTAGTAGTATCTTTTTTTAATAGAATCTACTGCGCTCTCCAAGTCGAGTCCACCCGTAGCTGAACCAGTAACTTAACTCACTACTAGTGTAACGAACCTAACGATTGAATGTAGTAAAACTGAGTTGTAATGGGAAGTGAATAAATAACTTAACTTAATTGAGTACTTGACATTGACAGTGTCATGTAAAAGCCTAGCTGGTCTTTTTGACCTTAACTTTAAAGAGTTTGAGAATGAGTCCAAATGTGTAAAAGTATATAGTCAATTTCTGTTTGGTTTTTACTTTCATTTTAACTTGGACTAAGACAAAATGAGATCATGGCCTCATGTGATCAAGTGTAAACGAGAATGTTGTGATGAAGTGTCTGCTGAACATGGCATTAGAGAGTGAAATAGGAAATAACTATAATCATCGGTATCATTTAAAATTGCTGAACATTTAATTTCTACCTATACCTTTTACAAAGAATAGCATATTTCTTGACATATCATACCATCTATGTATTTGCTGAACATTTAGTTTCTTGATAAGAAGGTGGATGAATTGGATAAGGCGATTGTTCTGGCAGCTAGAGACCCTTCCTGGTATTGCATTGATGAAGTAGGGCTTGAGAAACGTAGACGATGGAACTGCTCGCACTCCGGTATATCACAAGAATCCCTTCCTGGTATGGCATTTGATTAGCACAACACTCGTTTCATAAAATATATTCTATATGATGGATCAACCTTCATGTGCACCAACATGATGGATGTAGCTTAGTGCTTGTTTTTCCTTTGCTTTATGTATACTGGTTGTATATGCATTAAATATTCAGGGACTCAATAGGCATCAAAGAGCTTAGTTAACGCATCTAGCATGTATTGGGTAAGGGTCCTAGTGAAAGCTTTATTAGTCTGAGTTGAATAATTTAACATTTAGTTGTAAAGATCGTCTATAAAACATTCATTTACCTAAGATTTGTATGTGTTAACATCAAATAAAAGGTCACTTTATAGGTGTAGTAAATCATGTATAGCTGGATTAGTGCTCGGCTGCTATTGAAGAGTCACTGACAGTCGGCTATAACAAAAATTACTTGTGTACATATAGGTACACCAATAATATAAGTGTAAATTGATGTACGCATGTGACAGAAATTATGTCTGTGCATAGTAGCCCACTCTAGGACTCTTAATCGCATTTGGTGAACAATGTTTTTTCGTGTCTTGGATGTCGAATAAGTGATGTTAAGAGTCACTGACTGTTGGTTATGACAGAAATTACATGTGTACATTTTTGTACACCTGTAATATAAGTGTACATTGTTGTACACATGCGACAGAAATTACACGTGTACATAATAGCGTACCTGTAATACAAGTGTACATTGTTCTACACTTTTTAATACAGGTGTTGACTGTTAGGCACCTGTTATATGGTGATTTAGAAAAGGATTTGAAGTGGTTTTAGCTTAGAAGAACATAGAAGGGTGTAGTTTTAGCATCTGGTATGATTCGGTTTGAATTTGTGTTGGATTTGCTCCGAATTCTTGAGCTGCGAATCAATCAAAATAAGTTATTACATGCCAAATTTGTTTGTGGGTATGTGCCATGAACTCGGGTGTCCCCATTGGACATACTGGGATGGGTTTCGGTGATTGGTAAGAACGGAAGTGTTGGATGCAGATTTGTTTAGGAATCAGTGAAGGTGGTAGCTTTAGATTGCTGGTTTGTTACGGAGTTAGTGGTCTGTTTAAAGAAGATTGGCATTCCTCTGAAATTGAAGTTGGTAATAGTTAATCGATGAAGCTTTTTAATTTAAAGAGTGTGAATTTGCAATTCCATCTGATGGCAGACATGCGGTTCCCATGGGCGATGAGTGATCGATTTTATGCATGTTTTGCAGTGGTGTACACATTGGTGCACCAGTGTATTTTCCATGAAAAAATAGGTTTGTGTGTGGTTATGAAGGATCGATTTTAGGTATGTTTTAGCAGGGGTAAACCTATTATTGCACTAATGTAATTTCTCATGAAAAAGTAGGTTTGGTGCAGTAATATGTATATGTATGAATGATCGATTTCAAACATATTTTTTTGTAGGTGTGTACAAAGTAGTGCATGTGAAAAAATGATTCCATAAGCTCATGCAAATTTTATGCATCTTTATTTTGTTTTGTACATATTAGATCGGATAACAAAAATTAGATTTTTAAGAAATGAAAATTATAGTCATATGGGTACCCTTTTTGCAGGTCTCGGAAACAGCTTGTGTGGTGCTAGATGGACGATTCGAGTTGTATGCGGTGTGCAAACTGGTGCACTTTGTCTTTGGATTTTTATAGATGTGTACATGTTTGTACACCAGTGTAAACTAAGATTAAAAAAAATGAGAATTATATAGTCATATCGGTACTCATTTTGTAGCTGTCGGAAAGAGCTTTCCGAATATATAAAGTTTGTGAATTTTGGACGAACTGTTCGAAAGATAAATTGTTTTTAATTTTTTTTTTATATTATTTAAAATTATTGACATCTTCGTGAATCATTTTGGACTAAACTTCAAATAAATGGACTAAATTGTAATCATGAAGATTATTTAAGTACTTTTCATAAAAAAAAAAAAGACTAATTTGTATTTAGTTGAATGGGTAGGACTAACTAGTATTTTTGGATGAATTTTGGACTAAACCATATATTTCCCTGCCAAATTTAGGTTGAGGCAGAGAATCGTGCCACGGTTATTTTTTATTTAATGCCACATGTCGCAGAAAAGCTAACGGTGTGAGACACGCGTGTAAAATTTTTGTAGGTTAAATTTTCTATGGATAAAAGACGAACATACCTAATCTTTCTACTCCACCTCTCACTTTCTCTTCATCTTTTTCTTTGTCGTTTTTTTAGGTGCTGCAAGACTTGCAGTCAATCAAATGCGTTCGAGTGAACGGATTTTGTTAGAAGTTGGGAACTTATATTTGATATATTTGGCAGAAACTAATCATTTATTCCTTTGATTTGATGAAGTTTATGGATTTGGAAAAAAAAAAAAAAAAAAGTGTTGGTAGTGGTGGTAGAGGGGTTGGCGGCGGTGGCCTGAATATATAGTGTTGACGGTAATTTTGTGTTAGTGGTGTAGAAGGATAAAGAAGAAGAAAAAAGGTCACCCTCACTCTCTCCCATCTTCACCCACTAAAAGATAAAGGTCAAAATTTTCTGGAAAGAGAGAGAAACCATGAGCAAATTTTAGTCGATCTTCTACTCTACTCTCTAGTATTTTCATTTCTCTCTCTCTAAAGTTTATCAATACAGCCGGAATCTGAGGAAATGAAACCGGGAGAAACAACAATTATCCGATCAACACTCGATAAACCCTTACAACAACTAACAGAAGATGATATTTCACAACTGACTCGTGAAGATTGCCGGAGATACCTCATACAAAAAGGTCCCTTTTATTTTATATTTTATTTATATCCCTTTTCGGATTATATTAGAACCTAAATTTCAGGAAAAGAAGAAGAAGAATAATTACTTACACGTGTCAGTTGTTCTATTTTGTCCGTACATGTATTCGACAGGTATGAGACGCCCTTCTTGGAACAAATCACAAGCTATAGAACAAGTTATCTCCTTAAAATCTTTGCTAGAAACTGCATTTGACGACGCTTGCAGTAATAACAACACCTCTGTTCGTCCCCCATCTTCTATTCCAATTTCAAGTCCGGTACAAACCCAAGTAAGTTATTTCTTGAATTAATAATGATGAAAGATTAATTAATTTTTTAATGGAACTTTCGTATTGTATGCAGGTCCCAAGCACTACAGCGAGTGCTGATTTCCAGGTATCATCTCCTAATAACAATGAATCGGTTTCACATAGGCGAAAAGATCACGGGTTATCTGGTGATTTGTCTTGTCGTTCACCAGTTTCCGACAATAACACCACTCCTCCTCTTCCTCTTTCCAGGTTTATCTCTCTCGTGTACTGCTGAAACTTGAGCTGTGTTTTGATTATTATTATTTAAACCTTTCTGTTCGATTTGGAGTTTAGGATTCGTTTTAGATAATTAATTAATTATAACTAACTCCACAGAGATACTGAAAAAACAAGACCACACTATAGTAGTAATTGTTCAGTACTGGGCTTACCGGGCTCCAGAATGACCATACTAGAAAATGATTGAAAACTTGGGTTTCAGTGGGTTCTCTGTAGCTCAGGCTCCACAGTTGGGCAAAAGATGGAAACCTGTTTTGAGGCATACATCTGTCTAAGTTGGTCTGAAAAGTTATCAGCCGAACCTTGAGTTATCAGCCGAACCTTGAGTATGCCTCAAAATATGAGCATAAATGAAAGGGGATAATTTGTTTTACAAGTTATTGAACAAGCTACCCTGCAAATGTGTATTGTGTTAAAGAAGAGATTGGGATGACCTCAGAGATGTTGGTGTCACGGCATATTATGATCTTTTGACGTATAAAATGGGTAACATGGTCTTTTTTGGTAATTGCTTTGCAGAAATATGGGTGCAGCAAATGAGTTAGAGAGTCAGATGACGATTTTCTATAGTGGCAAAGTGAATGTTTATGATGAGGTTTCTGTTGAGAAGGTATGTATTTTATTTTCTTGATTTTGCATTGTAGTTTAATTTTTGTAGATATTTAACGTATCTAGTAGAATTGAAGAATAAAACAGATAGTTTATCTAGTAGAATTGAAGAATAAAACAGATAGTTTTTTCTTTCATCCACCTGCTGATGAATGTGCAGGCCCGAGTTATCATGCAATTTGCAGCGAGCCCATATCATTTTCTTGAGGACGATTTATCTGCTGGAACTTCAGTAGTTCCACCATGTCGATTACAAGCAGCATCTACCAGACCAGGTTCGAGTTGCAATAACTCCTACCTTGCAAATGAATAGACCTGATTCTTTGTTCATTTAGAAATTGTAACATGTTTTAGTATCAATTATCATCCTAACATGTCAAACCAAATGATCCTTTTGTTCCAAGTCCTGAAGATTATTAGTGAGACAACATGCAACCTTTGGTGCCTTGTGTAAATCACCCTCTAACTGCTGATTCATGGTATTGCTCATGCTTGATGGGGTAGTTGAATAGCTAAGGTTGGCTTCTTTACCTTCTAACTGTGTTTGTAATTCCACAGCAAGTGCTGAAATTTCTTGGCAATATGGGAAGGAAGGAACAGTGTCTCGCGGTGCTGAACCAGGTGAGACTTTTTTTTTTTTTTGAGATCTTAGTAATGCCTCTGGAATTTCTGAACATTCCCTTTATGTTGTTATATATAAGTACAACTTTATCAATACTTGATGGACCACTTATGTTACATGCAAGGTAACAACTAACAAGTGAGGGGCTTGAGTCCGATGTGATTAATGAGTTCCATTAGAATTCATACTAACAGTAATGTAAACTGAAGTAATACAAATTCTCAGAACAATTCAAACTGCTCAACAACTAGACGTGTTGTTTCTTATTTCAATCTGATGTGTCAAAACTCAAAGAGACTACTTTAATGTCGTAAAGCCTTATGGTCATTCTTTAATCCGTTGAAATATAACATTTTCTACGTGCCATTATTACGTATCACATTGATGATCAAATTCTCGGTGTACTAAGTGCTTCTGTTATGCAGAAGGTCCAGCAAGCAGAAAAGCATCATTGCAAAGATACCTGGAGAAGCGCAAAGATAGGTATTGGTTTTGGATATACTGATTTCTCATTTTCCTATTTAATAATCATATATGCATGATAATACACTATCATTGCTTCTTCAAATATTGCTTTCATTTATAACTAGGGGAAGATTTAAGGTAAAGAAGAAACTTGGGGGGTCTTCTACGAGCTTGGAGATGTACGTGAATCCTCAAATGAAGTGTCAGAACCCAAATGAGCAATTAAGTCCGAGTGGCACCTGCTCCCCTTCAAGGGATGGACATATGTGAGGCTACGTCAAGCTGTAACTAGTCCCAGATTCATTTGTAGTGTTGATGGGCTTGTATTTTGTTCTCAGCTTGTAAACAAGTTGGGAAGAAGATTTCTGACTCTTCTTCATTAATGGCACCAAATTGGTCACTAATCTCAGCCTCCCTTGATCCTAGTTGTTTTTTCCAACACGTTTTCCTGATCTAGTGTGGATTCATTCACCATTTTTTCAAGAGTGCTGGTAGACCATGGAAATGGAATCCTTTTGTGACCACGTCTTATGATGGGTTTCTGCCTTTTAGTACCAAATCTGGTAGGTATGTTAACTGAGCTCATTGAGCTCGGTGCTGTAATACACTAATACTCGAACTCATGTCCATAGGTTGGATCTTTCACACAGATTTTAGAACTTTCACGTATTTGCCAGTTTCGATACCAAATGAAAAATCCAGGGCCTTTTTTTTACAGGGCTGAATTGCAAAAACTTTTTCATATCTTTGAGCAGGCTATGATTGGAACTTTATAGCTAGGGAAGCACATTGTTTAAACTTTTCATACCTAGAAGGAGAACCAAGAACATATTTTACAACTGACCTTATCCTTTTAACAGATTCATTAAAGAGTCGTACTGCATCTTTTATGACAAGAGCAAGAACATGGGCTGAACACCTCACCTGATAACAATAAACAAATAATCAATAAAAATTAGTCATAACTCATAAGATGCATGTGACAAATTCCAAAATAAATTAATGATGTGAAATGAAATGAGAATGTTACATGTAAATATTTAGCTCTAATTGGTGATCTTGTCCAGCTAGTAACAACTTGCTTCAGATGATCCATAGCTACTGTGTTGGCGCTGACATTGTCTAGAGTGACACCAAATATATCTTTTAGACCCCAATCTTCCAAACAATCCACCAACTTCTCACCGATTGCAATACCTGTGTGACCTTCAACTTGACAAAACATGAGTATTCTCTTCTGCAGTTTCCAGTTCTGATCAATGTAGTGAGCGGTTACACAAATATAATTAAAATTATTTGGTGATGTCCATGTATCAAAGATACCCTCTGCTTAGATGTCAAGAACTAAGTTTTTTGGCTATTCTTCTCTTCTACATACATCTTTAAAATATCCCTATAAATTGTCATACATCCTGGAACCTTGAACCTAGGTTGTGCCTCTTGCATCAATGCCACAAAGCCTGACCCTTCTAATTTTCTAAAAGGAATTTCATCCATAATTATCCACTCAACAAGACGCCTTCTTAACCTATCATAATTGTAAGTATGAGCAATAAGTTTACCATCCTGACCTGGTTTTGGGGGTGGCATCAACAGAGATGGTTGTCCCTTTTCTTTCTTCTTATTAGGATTCTTTAGACATCTATTCAAATGCTTTCGCAATCCAGAAGTGCCATTATTGTCATTGTGAGCTTTGTATTTATTGTGGCAATAACGACATTTAGCCCATTCATCATCTATCCTAGTCATTTCCAACCAAACAGATGATCTCACTCTGCCGTGCTTCTTTTTGCTATCACCAACTTCAACTGCTTCAGCTCTGCCTTTACTTGTTGGAGTTGCAGTTTCAGTTTCAGATTCATTTGTGTGAGATGCAGCTTGAGAGGATGATCCAACTTCTGTTTGTTGAGTTGTACTTGTAGTTGGAGTTGCAGTTGCATTTGTAGTTGGAGTTGCATTTGATGTGGTCATTTAACAAACATAAAACAGAACCAATTACATTCAGATTATTGCAATCACACACCAACAATTACAAATTTACAATGCACAGAATGTCCTACAATTTTACATTCTAGCTAATACATAACACAGTAAGAGTGTAAGACTAGTTCCCAATAAGAAAAATGAGAAAAATGAGAAGCAATTTAGAAAATTTACAAGTAGCATGGTTCATATCACTACCAATACATAACACAGTAAGAGTGTAAGACTAGTTCCCAAGTACCAACTAACATTAACATTCTTATAATAGAACTATCCCTGTGTAAAATCTAACACAATTTCTAAAACTTCAGAAATTACACTATACGCTCCTTCTCAGCATCAGTGTACTGATCTAGTTCTTAACACACCACTCTCAAATCCACCCAAGATGCTTTACCCTTTTATAAAATTTTCTTGATATTTCAAATTCTATAAACCCAGAATACAAGCATTAACCTAACACAATTGAGAAATTTTTATCAAATAAATGACATCCCATAAGAATTCAAGCATAAAAGAGCAATTTTTATCAAATAAAACAACTACAATTGCAACTGACTGTATTTATAGCCATAAAAGAGCAATCTTTATCTTCCATGTAATTCTAACCCAACACACACAACAGTGTCAATTTATGGCACTGAACATTTATCTTTGATTGAAATAAGATCAAATCACAGAGGAAGAATAGAAAGAACGATTTACCTTCACTTCTTCACGCCACTGAACATATAGATCAAATCACAATTCTGTAAACAAGTAAAAACCCTAAATCAATCTAAAATCAAACCCTAAATCAATATACAATCAAACAATTCGAACCCTAAGGAGAAGAATACTGACCTGATAGAGATGGTGGTGATACACTGATAGTGATTTTCAATCTAAATGATTCAAACCCTAAGAGAAGATCAGAAAAATCCAGCATGCAGCGGTGCAGCCTGCCGCCTTCGCTGAGAAAGTGAGAAAAAGAAACGAAGAAGAAGAAATGAAGAATGTTTATTCTGTTTTCTTTTTCTCGACATATTATGTCTTGGACGGCTAGGATTAAAACCCTATACATATCTTGACGGCTAATAATAACCGGTACATATGATCCGGTTCAAGTCCGGTTCTCCCCAAGAACCGGTGTCTGTACCGGTCAAGTCCGGTTCTCAAATTTCAGAACCGGTGTCTGTCCCGGTAAAGCCGGTTCCGGTTCGGTACCGGTCCGGTATCACCGGTTCTACTCCGGTCCAGGTCGTTTAGACCGGTTCTTGTGCATCCCTAAGCATCGGACTGCTCTTTTAATCAAGTTCACTCTGCATTGAATGAAATCACTATTTCTTTCGTGGTTTGGTACATCAGCTGTAAATATATCCATAACTCTGCCCCAAAACTCGTTATTTGTAATTAGAAGATTTATGTAATCCTGATGTTGTGCACAGGTAAACCACGAACTAATCAAGGCTACGTCTTCTCTCTCGCTAAAGTTCACCATAATTCTGAAGATGGGGAAAGAAAAACTCTATCACAATAATATTTAAGAGGAGAGAGAAGATAAGTATAATCTTTAACTCGGATAGAAGGCTGGCTTGGTTGGATATGTGTTACTGGGAAAATAAGGATCCTCTTTATAAGGGTTTTTGAATTATTGATGTCACTGTTTTGTGTCACAAAACGAATTGATAATACGATTGCTCACAACACTATAAGGATCCAAATCAAGTACTATTGATTTGATCTAAAAAGGCTAGTACATCAATTGAAAATAAAATCTGGAAAAAAAAACAAGACTAATTTATTAAAATATGCCATTGTCGCTGGGAACACGGTTGCACTTAGCCCGTGCAACAAGCCTTTAAACCCCCAGGTGACCCTGGAGGACGAGTTGTGTCTCGTGAGGGATTACTTAGAGGTATACCCACAAAACCTTTGATTACACTAATACAATGGGAAAAAAATTAAAAAAAAAAACAAACAGACGTATTACATTATTAATTATTCAAATACGAGTATTAAATAATTCGTTTGCGCCGAAATTTGTAAAAGGATGCTTCTTTTCTGCTTCATATAGGGATAATGCAACCACTTGGTCACCATTTGCGAGAGACATATAATGCCTAAATATCTTACAATTTCTTTTTAGTATTTTAAGGCGATGCGTCAGAGATTGCACCGACCTGTGGTTCTGGTTGCCATCGACAAGAACAAACTCCTCCCTAACTCGATCCAGAATTGGCTCTACTCTGATTCCTTCCTGTCATTGGGACCAGATCTAACACTTTGCAAAAACTTCTAACGAGGTCATTATCTTCCTCATTTGAATATGCCATTGCAGTGAATGTTATTGCAATTTTTTTTTTTAAAAACTTGACAAGCTTGGGGTGAGAAAGTATGGTTGAGTATTTTAGTTTATATAGCATTACTACCTGATAGGATTACTGGTGAAAATGTATAAAGTTGTCATTCCCCTATTTATGGACATCATGCAAAGCAATAATAAAAGGAAAAAAAAAATCTCTCTGACAACACAAGATAACGTTGAATAGAAAATAGTTTGGTGTGGTTATAAACAAATATATGTTGTCTGAATTAATGAGTACATATAACTCCTGGATAAGCTACATTATTATTCTGAGGGCCATACATTGTTGTGACAACACAACGTCACACTACACCATAAATATAACGACAATGCAATTGCACACTGCACCATAAATTATGCATAGGGTATTGTTTACAAGTCAAATATAAATCGAAATATATATAACATACAAACAAATTTATATTAAAGAAAAAAATCTAATACATTTATTGAAAAAATATTCTGAAAAAAGAAACAAGACAAATTTATTAAAATATGCCATTTTCGCTGGGAGCACGATTGCACTTAACCCGTGCAACAAGCCTTTAAACCCCCAGGTGATCTTGGAGGACGAGTTGGGTCTCGTGAGGGCTTACATATAGTTACACCCACAAAACCTGTGATTAAACTAATACAACGATAAAATAAAATTAAGAACCACACGACCACGTTATTCGGTTTTATATAGGAGTACCAAATATTTCATCGCATCCGGAATGTTTAAATGGACGCATCTGCTTCGCTTGATACATTTCCATCGCCATATCCTTATCACTATTTGCTAGAACAACATATTGCCTAAAGAGCACACAAAACCTCTTTAAGATGACAAGCCGGTGCTGGAGTTTCATGAGTTTCCTAATGGTATCATTGGAAATTGTACCATTATAATATTCAGTAACTCGATACCAAAATCGCCTTCCCGTTGAACTGTTTCCCTCATCTAAAACTTTACAATAGCTTCAGACCAGACAATAATCCTCTGCAAGTGAAAAGGCAGGCATTTCGGTGGTGATTCAAACTGGAATATAATATGGAACAACACAAGTTTGGGATGAGGAGGTTACACTAACTGGATGGGCTTGAAAAAGAGGGGGTCTAACAACCTCACCCAATATTTCGATTAGCAATCTGTATGGACTAACTATAATATACTTTTAAGAGAATCAACTAAACAGTTGGACTCAATCTTAATAAAAATTATATCGAGGAGTTAATATCTCAATCTCTTGATTTAATACTCAAGCAAATAGAAATCTGCGAGTCTAAATAAAATCAAAGAGATATAAACTTGGATGGTACCAAAGACCAATATCCAGGATCAATCAATTTCCAATCAACAACCAAAGGTTGGATTTCACAATTGATCGATACAACGCACAACCTGTGATATTTCAATTATAAAGATAAACAATATAATGCGGAATAGAAATAACACAGACACCAGAAATTTTGTTAACGAGGAAACCGCAAATGCAGAAAAACCCCAGGACCTAGTCCAGGATAAACACACACTGATTATAAGATGTTACACCAATTTCCTACTACATATTCGGACTAGATTTAATACCTTCTTCAGCTGTATTCAAGCACTTAATAAAACTCCTAGCACAACACCGATTGTCTTTAGGAATTCTCCATGCAAATCTTCTAGCAGAACCCGAGGCTCTCTTTAGAAGATACCACAACACGATTGATACGATTCGATTTTTTTTTTTGCATAAAATACCGGTTTGATTTCCCTTTAGATGTAAATCAAGGTTTTGTAAATCTTGTGTTTATTTTGATAAAAACAATTACTAGGTAACAGTAATATCAAAACAAACTTGTAGATTAGGGTTTCAAGTTACAATCAATATACGTACACACAAGGAGTCTGTGAACCTGATTTCCGTAAGTGAACTTGGGCGATTCCAAAGATCAATTTCCAAGTTAAGAAAACCCTAATAATTCTACAACAAGAACAACTAGATAAATCTAGAGATATCTTGTTTAAAACTTCTTAAGGATTTTTTCGAGATACCTTAATCGAAGTTTTCTTTCTAGCTTCCAATTTAGACTAACAAGTGTTGGTATATTATCGGAAACTGAAATCTATCAAACCTAGGGTTTATGATCAAAAACTCTTGAATGGTTTTATATCAGAAGAGAAAACCATAAAATAGACAAGAGGTGAAAAACCTGGATTACAAGTTGTATGATCAATCACGAAGATTAAATCCAACTCGGCTTTGTGATCCCCAATACAAAGACTTTTATCTCACTCTTGTTCACGAAGAACAGAAGACATGGAAAACAACCTTATGAAGCTTACACCAATTTTCCAAAGGGGATGAAAAACGTGAAGACTCATAAACCCTTTATTTATAGTGAAAAGTTAGCTTGAAAACTAAGCTAGGGTTTAGGCTATTTTCCTTTTTCAAGACTCTCCTAATTATGTGAGTCTTTCCTAAGTTACAAATATTATGCATAAATAATTAAATAAATAATTAATTAGAAAATGTTTTATTTATGTGAATAAATCACATTTTAACTTAGACAAGAATTGAAAGTTATCACAAACATTTTAATATGGTAATCAAATATGTTTGGATTAATAGTCATCTTGCCTATATAAGGAAACATCACCAACTTGACCAAAAATACCTTTTAGTCACGTAATTGGGACCAAGTCCATGAACTGTTATAAACAGTCCATGGATTGTTTCCTACTAACGAACTTTAACAAATCACTCATAACTTCATCGTTATAACTCGGAATTGAGTGATTTTTGGCTCGTTGAATTCGTAAGCTCATTCACTATAACATGAGAATCTTTCCAAGGATAAAGGTTATTATCACAAAAGTCGTGGATCAAATAACCTCAAGTATATATACATAAATGTATATTAACCGTCATTGGAATTGTTCCATAGAGTGAGCATTTACTTGATAGATTAGAAAGGTAGAATTGAACAAGAATCCAAATGAAATTAATCACATACCTTTGTTGATGAAGTACTTGTTCGTGTCTTCTTGTAGTCTTCGATCTTCATCCTTTAAGGATAACTTCGATTCAACTTTTTAGACCTAATCTAGTCCGAAACTATCTTTAGTATGCTAAATCAAGAATACTTTTTGGAAACTAAATTTGAAAACTAGATTGACATACCAACGCCAGTGGGTTCAACCAAGCAATGCTCTAACAGGGTTTATATAACTGTGATGCTATAGAGGTAATTTGGAAGACGGCAGATTGGAATTATTAAAAGGACACAGTGCTGATCGACATCCTACATAGATTTTCAATAACATAAAAAGGATAAGAAACTAACAAAAATGGTGGACCACAAGTGTAATTGGAAAAAGATAAACTTTTTATAAAATAGTGGATCCCCGGTTACGGACAACATATAAAGCAACAATAGAAGAAAACACACAAAACTAAAGACAACTCTTATAATAGAGATACTCACTCAACACTCAAATAAAATACTAATCTCTTAAACATATTAGCCCCACCTCCCTTTTTTTGGAGGTGCTCATAAATTCGGTGGGTTTTTTAAACTAGAACGGTACTAGACTACCACAATGATTTAATTTAAAAAGCATAAAATAAAATTTCTTTATTTCTTAGTGCGAGATTCAAATATCAATGCGTCTTCGAAATGATAAAACGACTCTTTTTTCCAGTTGGTATAAGCATCCTGTGCCGCAAACCGGTCATCTCTGTGCCTGGCGAGAAACTCATTGTACTTGGTGCACAATTTCCTAACATGAACAAATCTATCACTTACGTGGGAAGCTTCATAATGAAAGCGTGGTTCTTTCCGGTTATCTCCCAACCTTCCCACAAAAGGACCATCCCTTACCTGATGCCAAAAATAAACTCTCATATTGATGTTCTTCAGGAAGATCCTTGAATATGTAATAATTTTTAACCCATTCGGTATCTTCCTCAACTTGCTTCATTCTTTCCCTTAGGTTACGTTGATCTTCACCTCGTTTCTTTGACGTCATTTTCTCTTCATATTTTTTCACATCCTCTGGCGAATTTATGCTTTCATAAGTTATAGGTTTTCGTAAGTTAGGTGATGAAGACGAAGTTGCATTTGAAGCTGCCTGTTTGCTTCTATTCCGTATCTCTTCTTCCATTTTCGTAACTAGTTTGGTTGTTCTCTTGCATCTTCTAAGTATGTTTTCGATAGTTGATGATGATGGAGTTGACATCTTAAAATGAAAAAAATTAGCAGTGGAGAAAGATTTCTGTAAATAAGGTAGTGTGTGATACTGATTAGGGTATCCTATATATATACACACACAAGGAAACAACGGCTATAATTTTAAATTCATTTGAAAAATAGTTGTAATGCTATATAGATTATTGGGAAAACTGCTTATACTTTTAAATTAAATAACCCCCCTTTTTTCGACATACTGACAAGCAATATTCACCGAATGAGACCTTGGAAAATTAACAAGTTGGAGGGCCAATAATTTATTTGGGAAAACTACGAATATTTTTAAATAAGTACATTATTTTCGGAATATGCCAAGCTATAAAAGCTGAAGGAGACGTTGGAACCCGGGAAACGCGGAGAGCCAACACTTTTATTGGGATAACGACATAAAATAAAGTTGGTTCTTTTGTAAAATCAATAAAGCAGGTTTGAATTATTTATTACAATATTGTGTTGGATACCCTGCAGACACTATTAAAGGAATCAGAGTGAACGCAAGTTCGGAAGAAATCAGTGTCCCCTACCACACAAAATAACCACGAAAGACCCCTACCACAAGGTGTATCACAACCAAATTATACAGATACAAAAATGTCCAAATACGTCTAGTCAACATCACACTAAATATGGCAAAGAAAATTACTAATATAAAAAAGTTTTTTCTTTAACATACATACTAGTTTCGACAAACTTTTTTTGTCATTTGAAGCTCATGAACCAGGTGGAGTATCATAATAACACCATCAAAAGTGCAATCCATCGTAAGACCAATGTTGAGATCCATACCCATCGGGTCATCTACATGACTCTCCAAACCGATATCCATATTTCCTTGATATTCATTTGCATAGGGGTCTTCCATGGTTGAACCGGCTGGTGACATTCTTCGAGATTATACATAATAGTACATGATGGTTGGGGAGTTGCCGCAACACCTTCATGTTGTCCAAACGTGCCGTGTACTGCCTGTTCCTCTGGGAATTGGGGTGAACTACTCCAAGTCGGTGTCCCGCCCGTGGTAAAACCGGAAGAAGAAGAGCTCCCACGAAGACAGTACTTTCTTGTATGATCCTTAACAATTCTTTTACATTCATTAATAAACATGTGTTGCTCGAAAAGCTTGTTCAACAAATCCTCCTAAAAATAAATATAAATTAAACAATTAATCTATTTCACAACAAATTTAACAACTAATCAATCAAACAAGGGAAAAAAAAGGTAACGTTCTTACCCGTCCGACGGTAATATGATCATAATTATAGGGATAAGATGTAGGCCTCGACACCGCCAAATCTGTAAGATCACCATTCATGTAAACAGGGATACACCAATCGACTATTGGTAGTTCACTCACCGACTCGTCCTCAGGATAATCTTCGTAAGACTGAGACATCATGTCGGGAGGTGTACGGGATGGTCGGAATAGACGTGTACTATTAACTACACCTATCACATTATGGTTATGTATGTGTGTAACTCCTTCAAAATACCATGTTCTAAAAGTCTTCCCCTTCCACCATGCATTGTACATCTCGGCATCAGGGGGAAACCAATAATGATGTACTCCTTCAAAATCGATCGCCTGGACAGAATCTAAATCGGGGGATCACATGGGATGACTATTTCACCCGTAATCTGATGCACAAATCTCTCACCTAGGTACACACTCAACCTCTCACCCTTCCATCCATATAACACAACTCTTTTCTTTGATAAGTTTCTTGCCTCCAACACCTCTCTAAAATCGCTGTACTTATCATCTCTCCAAGGTTGCCATATTACAGCTTCTCTAGTTCTCGTGTCAATATGGTGTCGGGCTGTACTAATTGAATGCTTAAAGCTATCTACTTGACTTTGACGATTTTCCTTCCTAAATAATAAAATTGCGGGATACATGCACTGATTATTGATGATAGTCTCGTCTATCCTCAAAAGTGGTTGGCAATTGCGGAAATAAAAATAGTACCAATACTCAAGAATATTTCACATCCCACCCATTTCATTACGATCGCTAGAGGTCCATCTGTCAAGGCAGTCATACAAATTTCCTAATGTGGCACTACCCCAATCATATTCGCCCAAGTTATAAAAATTCTACAACAATTCTATCCATCCCTTATTTACTCTTGTAGTGGTATTTCCTAACAGAAATCTACCAATGCACCACAATAAAAAATTCTAGTCAATTCTTCCCATACATCCCCGTTGTCTTTGTTTTCCATACTATTAATGTAGTGTACAGGAAAACTGATTGGAATGGCACTAGCAGAAGAATCCCATAAACCAACTTTGTCACCCTTACGACCTTCTCTAACCGCTTGCTCATAGGCAGCTGCTCTTTCACCATGGTTTTCCTTCACACAAGAAAGATACGTGCTATCATATCCTATATAATTTACCTTCTTCAAACCGGCAGGTATTCCTGGCAAGTTTCGGCCACCACCTATTGGAATACCAGTTAGCCTTACAAAACCTAAAGGTGTGATTCCTAACTCGAACTTCGGAAAATGAAATGACCTGGGTTTCTTCCGACATCTCTCCATAAGTGCTTCGGTTAATTTATAATCGGCACAAGATAAATCAAATTCAAACACCGAAGAAAAACTACACCTTTGTAACACATCCAAGGCTTGAGGATTATCTTTCACCACCATGTCATAATATTTCTTCACCTGAGACCAACTTGTTTTAAATTGCAAACCCCTATCTACATCCTTAAAATTATCCTTACTTTTACGATTTTCATCACCCTTCCTAGACAAAATCTTACTTGACGCCATGGCCATTGACTACAATGAAAACAAGCACAACATATATTACTCTCATTCTCCAGTTGTGATTATAAAGTTTTCATCTGAATTGAAAATTTTAAAAATTAACCAACCATTACGTTGTATATCATTAACAATTCTTTCACTACAAATATCAGTAACAATCACTACAAGGGACAATTCAATTTACCAAGAACAATTCAAAAGTTCACCAAGAACAGTTCAAAAATTCTAAAAATCAAAAAAAAAAAAAATCACAAATAAATGTTTTCAAATTCCTAAATAGATGTTTGCAAGCAATGAATCAGTAACAATCAATCCAAAATACCAGAAACAATTCAATAAAATCCCATATAGGTGTTTGCAATTCAAAATTACTCTCATGCTCCAGATAACCCTAAAATAAAAAGATACCATGAACAATTCAAAATCAAATTAAATAAAAAACACATCCATCAACATATTATTAACATAATCAATAAAAATCACTACAAATACTACAATAAACAATAATCAACATAATTAGTTCAACTACATACCTCAATGAGTTCTAGGTCTTGAAAATCAAATTAACTTAAACCATATGTTCACCATCCCATATTTGTTAAATCCTCCAACGATTTCGCTTAAGATTTCACCAATCACCCACAATCAATCACCAAGAATGATGAAGATAAAACTCTAGATGAAGAAGAGATTTTGAGAAGAATTACTGATGAGGTCGAATGAGGAGTACAAAACGATGCTGCCGTCTGTAATAAAACTGGAGCGAGGTCTAGCTTGTCGCTTCAATGCTTGTTAACCAGTCAAGCGAGGTCACAGACCTTGCCTGTGTTGAAATTCCCTCCCCTACCGCTACACTCAGGCCTCTCTTCAGCGTGACGTGTCAACACTGCTCAACCATACCTTCCCTTCTCCATTACACTCAGCCTAAGAACAATCCATCGACAAGCTTCCTAATGTTGGCTTTGTGGACAACTGTTACCTTCTTTCTGTTGTTAAGATAAGCATATTCAAAGGCATATTTTGCAATACGTTCTGAACAAAACTTTGTGATTACCTAGCAAAACATATGTATCAGAAAATAATATACATTGGAAGTACACAATTGCTATGCAAACTTACATGATCAACTTTCGAGTATTTGATATTAAAATTCTGTTCACACAAATAAAAGTCAACATGGTGATTTAAGGTATGAGGAAGACTCAATGAAGATGACTATACATACACGAATAATAATACTGTCATATTTTAGGTAGAGAATGTTTTCAACGAATACAACCAAGACAAAAAAGCTCCATTCCATGAGTCTCAAAGACAAACCTACAAAACAATTCTGCGCATACTATCTGATGATTCTATACAGTAGCCAACTTAATAAACCCACCAATATCAGACTATTCCTAACATCAACACCATTTCTTTATCAACTCTAGCATTATACTTTCCTATCAAAAAAACTCCAGCATTAAACTACAACTGTTGCTGGGAAACCCATAATATTCCCATAACTTCTGGTGACCACTAACTTTTGCTATTAGATTATCAGTGGAGACAATTAAAAAAAACTATGAGAGCAGAGCTATTAAACTTCCATATCAATAGCCGAAGTTTTATGCTTGAACAAAAACATCAAACAACCGTACCCTACACAAAAATAATTGAAATGTTACCTAACCTATTCATTTGAACTATTAAATAACACCCCCCCTCCTCCCCTATACTAACCAAGTATATCAAAATCCATGGGTCATACCGAAACAAACAACAATAAACACCATAAAATGATTTTTGGAAAATGATGAAATTACCTTAAGACTTTCAACAACATCCCTGAGAAGGGTAGAAATGTCGATTTTAACCCCTTTAAAAAAATAAAAAAACAGGTAAAAGTCTTTTCAATACCATTACTCGAGGATATGAAAAGAATAAACAAAATTTCAGAAAACCAAATTCATAATACAAACTAGAAGAGTTTCTGACCCTAGAGCCCGACTGTGCACAACTCTTGTCTCTGTTCAAAATACGGGCACATGAGACAAGATGCGCTTTCAACACAATTAGACTGTGTTGGGGTGAAAATAATCTGTTCACCATATGGTTCCTGCATGGAATTTTCAACACCTCTTTTTATAGGTCGTTTCGACCTAGTTCTTTTCTGTAGTGATCTAACTTTTTCCTTAGAAATCAACCTCTTAGGAGATGGGTTAAGTTTACATATCTCGGATGGGATTTGACTTTAGAACAAGTTTGATCTTGTTTGCTAATTGATTATCTCTCCGTTGCAGTTTGTTGACATACCTTACTTTATGTTTTACTTGAAACAATTAGAGACTTAATGACCCTTCATAGTACAATAAGAAAATGTCAATGTGGAGGATGGCTCAGGCACCATAATCGAACATGCTGCTAAACAAAGCGAAGTTACTGAAACATGTGAGATAGAGTTTTCATTAGATAGAGTAAAATCCATTTCATCCTCCAATGTGGTCGATGAAGTTTCTCCAGGAAAAATATTAAGGTTGATGTGAGTATTGCTACAACTATCAAAATTAATATTTTTGCCAACGAGTGCTACACTTGATTTTTCATCTTCAGTCGAATTATAGTGATCAGACATTTCATCAAGAGTTGCAGCAAGACCTTTGTTCCCAGTGTATTTTCTACAATTTGGACACTCATTAGCCAAATGACCAAAACCTTTACACTTGAAGAACTATGACATATCCTCAACATCAATGTCGACGGTATCCCTATTTTTAGGAGAGACATGGTTATGAGGCTTAACTGATGATCTAGGTTTATCTCCGGTGAACCATTTACTTCTCTTCAAAACAAGATCTTTAAACTGTCTTGTGATCAGAGAAACTGAGTTGTCAAGATCTTGACTGATGATTCAGTCTCAATAGGATCATCCACAGAGTTGCCAACACTTTTACTTTTATCAAGTAGTTTAGTGTTCTTTTACGCTTTGAACGCAAAATCCTTTCCAGTTTTGGATATATGCTCATGATCAAAGATCTTAAACTTTCCAACAAGATTCATGGAAAGTGTTTCAAGGTTATTTCCTTCTACGATGGCATGTTTCTTAGAATCATAGCTAGCTGGTAGAGATCTGGGAATTTTCATTATAATGTCCTTTTTAGTAATATTCTTACCCAATGCAAAAAATGCCTTAACAATTTCAGACACTTTGTGATTAAACTCATCAAATGAATCTTTATCAGTCATACGAAGGTTTTCCGATCAGAATTTAGGTTTTGAATCCTAGCTTTTTTCTCAGAGGTATTCCCTTCAAATACGGTTGCTAAGATATCCCAAGCATCTTTAGACCGAGTGAAAGTAGTCACATGGTGCATAATACCTGGGGTAATGACATGGATGATAGCATTTAATCTGTCAGAATTTTGCTGTGTAGCAAGAATCTCAACATCATCATAATCACCAATATCCTTATTTGCAACAGTTACACGGTCTACTGTAACTAATGGATGATTATAGTCATTAACAATACAAACCCATGATTGAAAATATCGCGCTTGAAGAAAGGCACGCATAGCTGTATTCCACCATAATTAATTTGAGCCATCGAGGACTGGTTACAAACACAGACTTATGAGGTCTTAGCGTGTTTGCCTGTTATGATACCAATTGAAAAGGCGGGGGTGTAACAACCATACCCAATAATTCGTTTGGCAATCTGTATTGGACTAAACCCCAATATAATTCTGAGAGCACCAACTTAAAAGTGAGACTCGATCAAGATATGTATCAAAGAGCTTTATCTCTTTCTCAATACAATCAACAAATTAAACAGATAGAAATCTGTGAGCCTGATTGATATGAGAAATACTTGGACGGTACCAAAGACCAATGCCCAAGTGTCAATTAAGTTATATCCAACAACAAGGTCGGAGTTTTCAACTGTGATTGAGCTACGCACAACCTGTGCTATTTCAATTATATAAACAAATACAATGCGGAAAACAAATAACACAGACACCAAAATTTTGTTAACGAGGAAACCGCAAATGCAGAAAAACCCCAGAACCTAGTCCATATTTGAACACCACACTGTATTAAACCGCTACAGACTCTAGCCTACTACAAGTTAACTTTAGACTGGAATGTAGTTGAACCCTAACCAAGTCTCATACAGATTAAGGTACAGTCGCGTTCCTTACGCCTCTAGAAACACAGTATATTCTGCGCACTTGATTCCCTTAGCTGATCTCACCCACAACTAAAAGTTGCTACAATCCAAAGTCGGAGACTTATAGACAAATCTGTCTCCCACAAATATGTCTATTCTTGGTTTTGTTTCCGTCTTACGATAAATCAAGGTGAACAGGAAACTCAACTAATTATCCGGTCTTATACTCCCGAAGCGCAGCCCAGAAATAGTAGTCTCCTCACAATAACCTAACTGATTAACAGATGAAGCTATTGCGAAATCACAAGAGTCTGAGACGAAGAACTCTTGTGATTACTTTTTATATCTTACCTATCGGAGACGAATTTCGCGAAAATCGTAGAGAAGATAAAACTCAATACGATAGAACAAGTAAGATCATAGTATTTAATCAAAGATAAAATAGTTGGATCTGGCTTCACGAATCCCAAATGAAGTCTTTAAGTCGTTAACCTAATAATGGTTTTGGAAAACATAGGTTAAAGGAGAATCGACTCTAGTTTGCAACTAGGACACACGGAAGTGTCAGAATTAGGTTTCCCAGATGCTAGAGTTCTCCCTTATATAGTCTTTCAAATCAGGGTTGCTTACAATCAAAGATAAGATAGCTTAGTAACAAAGCATTCAATATTCACCGTTAGATGAACTCCTGATTTAAGATTCAAGCTAAGTCTGCTTAGAAATTAAGAAATCAATCTCCACCATAGGATGGTATTAACTTGATACACACAAATGAAATGTACTTATATTTAGATATGGACGAACCGTACCTAAACAGGTATACCTTGTTTGCTCAATAATAGTTAACCGAAGTTATCCATATTAACACTTATAACTTAGACATATTCATCTAACACTTTTGGATCAAATATGATGATCAATCAATCATGATAGATAATCAAATGAATCTAAATGTGTTTTAAAGAGAGTTGTTCAAATGTTCATCATATTATAGGAATATGTATATGAACCATTTGAAGCAAAATCGGTTTGGTTTGTAATTGTAGAAAGTACTTATACAAGAACCAATTCATGAACATAATGCCACGGTTTGTAAAACTAGTTCACATACCTTAATGCATTAAAGTTCCAAGGACTTTAGTTCGCAAACGAACCTGAGTTCATGAGTGTGAAAATCATACTTCACCGATTTTAGAACATAACCGCTATGTTCGCAAACTGAGTACGCGGACAAGAGTTCCGGACTTTGGCTTTGTCTAGACGTTAGCAAACAGCATACGCGAACAGGAGTTCCGGACTTTGCCTTGTCTAGCCCGTTCGAAAACAGGGTACGGGAACACAAGCTCCGGATCTTTTCACATGTAAACCAAGTCATAAACAGAGTTCACGAACAATAGTTCCGGACCTGAACTAGACTTTCACAGTAAGTATACAACCTGTATTATATCCATACATGGTAGTTCCAAAACTCTCATTTAATTATTGAAACATCCTAGGAAGACAATAATGGTAATCTCACAGAACCACTAGCTTCAAGTAATTCTCAAGTGATTAATCGATCAACACAAAACTTCCCAAGTCGACATCAAATGATTGTCTCACAGAAATCATATAAGATGTTTCAAAGTAATTTTCACATGATCATCTTTTGACTTAATATTTAGTTTCCAACAAATAAATTGTCCCAACTAAACTCGTCAAGAATACGATGAACTTAGCTAAAGTTAAAAGCTTCCAACACATATTTCGAGAAATAGATAAGCGAGATAAACTCGACTCGAAATATCAAATGTGTATAATGTAAATGTCTATATAGCTATACGACGTAGTCTCGAAGATAGAATAGACTTCCGAGTGATAGATAAGTTTTAATCTCCACATATTTTTTGTTGATGAAGTTCCTCCAAGCTCTTAAGTAGATCTTCTTCTTCAATTGGTGAACGTCGTGAAGTCTAAAGCTCAACTACACGCTTCTATATATCCTAGTCCGAGACATAGCTATAAGTAGACTAGAAATCAAGTATATAGTTTTGATCAATTAAACTTGACAATCAAGCTTGAGATAGCAACGCTTGCGAATTCGACCGAGAAATACTCTAACATTAACAACTAATCATTGTTATTAACATTAATACTAAAAAGGCATAATTATCAATACAAAAAAATATTTGATCAAGGGGCTTTTGAATTTACTACCTGCATCCATTTTTGTCCTTATTCAGTATCTCCTGATAGGTATATGCGCTAAAACAAGATTCCCCAAAAAAAACCTTATAGTTAATTTATATTTTCGTACGCACACAAAAAAAAGGCCTAAATGGATAGAATAAAAAGTATTTGGGCTTGGGGAAGAGGCCCTATATTTTCCTACGCACACAAAAAAAAAGCCCTAAATGGATAGAATAAAAAATGTTTGGGCTTGGGGAAGAGGCCCTAATAATAAGTAAGAACTAGGGCTGCACATACCCGACCCAACCCGCCGACCCAACCCGTACCCGACCAAAAATACCCGCACCCGACCCAACCCGCCGAGGCATGGGTCGACTATGGGTGAGGCACGCCATAACCCACCTATTTTGGGTCGGTTGCGGGTAGAAACTTCCGTCACCCGAACCGACCCACCCACCCGCCCAAAACTAACGTAGGATCCTGACCCTTAGATCTAACCTAGGATGGATTATCAGAGCCGTTGAATTTATGTATAAAAGACCTAACTTAACCTAACCTAATCGCAATCTCCTTCTCTTCTCTTCTGCGGCCTCTCCCTCTTCTGAGTCTTCTCTCCTTCTCAGACAGACTCATCTCCATCCAAGTCTCCAACTCCATTCTTTTTTCTTCTCTCAGTCTCAGATTCTCTTTGTGGATCATCGGCATCACCAGAAGCAAACCAATAACGGAAGGTAAGATTAGGAACTCAGTAATTTTCAATTTAGGGTTTATCTGTTTAGGGTGTTGTTTTTTAATTTCAGTTTGGAATGAATTGGTATGATGTTACTATGTTAGAACTCAGTAATGAAGAGTTTAATCAGTAGATTCAAAGGATTCTTGAATGTTTATGTGTTTAGGGTTTGTCAAGATTGAAGAACTGAATCTGAATCTAATACCCTTTATTTTATTTTTCCATGTTAGGGTTTGTCAAGATTGAAGAACTGAAGTTCAGTTCATTGGAGCTTGAAGAAGAACTGGTCAGAGACTCAGAGTTGGTTTAAGAAGAACTAAGAAGGTATATCCAACTATGAAATTGTTTTGATTATTTAGGTTCCTTTTATATGTCCTTTCCATTTTATGGTTTGTTCACTTTGTTGTTTATCTGAATCTAATGTTTTTTTATATTCCATGGTAGGGTTTGTCAAGATTGAAGAACTGAAGTTCAGTTCATTAGAGTTTGAAGAAGAACTAATCAGAGTTGGTTTAGGAAAACTAAGAAGGTATATCCAACTGTTTTGCTTATTTTGGTTCCTTTTATATTGTTTAGGTGAAGTTTGATAGAATCTCATTGAGCATGATAAAAATGGTCCTAGCGGTGAATCGCAAAAGCTACTTGTAGCTCATTCTCTCTTTGTTGAGAGGATGTTTCTGTCGTTAACATAAGGCCTTCGGCAACCCTACCGCTAGGACTCAGTTGAAGCTACATGTTAGAAATACCTAGTTTATATGGACTGAATTGATTACCTAGCAAGTTCTAATTGATTTTTTAAATCAATCTCAGTTCTTTAGTACAACCTAGTTAATTTATTTGGTATTTGAACTAAGTCATGAGTATTTTGTTCAATTCAGTATGGTGTTAGTACTTTCAATTGTTTCTTTTGTGCAGGTTACCATGGTTGAAATCTCAGAAGATGATTCTGCTTCTAATCTTCCAATTATACATGGAGTGGCATCACAAATGGGACCTCCCCATCCACGTCCACCGCGTTCTGGACAAGTGCATGGACCATCAGCAGGGACAGGGAGTACCGCTGGCTCATCTACCCTTGGAGTCGAGGAGGAGGAGATTGATATTGCTGAGTCTGGTATGTCTAAATTTTCCTTGGCTCTATTGTTGTTCATGACACTGTGAGTTTTACTGCAGCATGTTTATTACATGAAAGTACATGGTTTACTAAACATAATGCATGCTATGTGAATAGATTAACTGCCCTGTTATGTTAACTGCCCTGTTATGTTAGTAATCTATAACAAAAATCTTTTGAAATCCGAAGATCACTCATAGTTATCTCTATATCAACATGTCAGAGGCATTGTCACAATGTCGTGTACCTCATATCAATTGGATTTCTTAAATTCAGTTATCTGTTTGATGTTTGTTATACTGTTTTCTATGGTTTGAGAATCTTGAAATTTGGCTTTTCAAATTTTGCTTTGATCTGTATATTGTCTGTTATCTTGATGTTCTTAGTATTAGGATATTTTATATGTTCTTATAGTTGAATTTGGATGTTGAGATTATGATGAAGCTGAGTTATTCAGTTTAATTGTTCATTTGAATCATTTCGCTTGCAGAGCTATTCAGTTTCAGTGACCTTGCTTCTTCTTCTATCGTCATAGACTCATAGACAAGGTAATGACGCCAAGGCCCAAGGGTCATTGTCAGTAGCTTGATATTTCTGAGTTCATCTTTGTTACTGTAACTAATTTACAGACTTCGTTTTATTTCAGGCTTTCAGCCATTCGGAGGTAAAACATCCACAAACTTGCAGGCTTGCAGCGACTCGCTGTTGGTCGCTTTATATGATATTAGGCTTTAGTATAGTACGCAATACTCAATAGTAATGCACTCTTTTATCTTTTGAGCTTTGAACAATTGAACTCTGTTCCTTTTTATTGTTAGCTTTATCAACTTTGTTATACACTTATACTGTTATACAGTTATACACTTATACTCAATAACTCTGTTCCTTGTTAATGTAATGTACTAATGTCATTTTATTTTATGGTGGGTAACCCACCACCCACCCGACCAAACCCGCCGTCACAATGGGTCGGGTGACAACCGACCCATTGTGTTGTTGGGTCGGTTGCGGGTGACAACTTCTGTTACCCGCCATCAGTGGGTCGGGTGGTGGGTGAGGCCAAAACCGACCCATGTGCAGCCCTAGTAAGAACGTGGTTTTTCTCTGGGTCGGGCCTTGTGCGTCACTTGGGGGAAATGCATGGGAGCCCTATTTGGCCATTTTGTGCAAAGAAATAAAAAAGGTTGGTGGTTAGTGGTTACTAATACTATGTACAAATTCATCTGATTGATGAACGAGTATCCGTCTTTTCACTGTTTTCAGGATGACTAGGATGGATTTAACATTAGGTTTTTTATGAATCACATTTGAAGCCTCATGCACAGTGGAACAAGAAATGCCACTCCTGCGGGCCTTGTTACAAACAGGGGATATTTAGAAGTAGCCAGCTTTTCCTGTCTTACAGTCATCTACTGGTAGTCAAATCAGCTAGAATATTCATTCGCCAAGCAGGTGCACCAGAAGATATTTTGCAGGAGTGAAAATAACCGATTCCGTGTTTTCTATGAAGATAACAGAACACTGAATATAGAAAGAAAAAGGCTTCTTATTTTGCACTCCAAATTGTGGCTCATATAAATGAATGAGGACTCGAGTTCAATTATTTCAACAAAAATTCGCCAACATACGCGTCTGATTTGCGACCTCTTCCAGGAGGTGAGTTAACCAGTAAATACTGTAAAAAAAAAACAAGTAAATAGTATACTCTGCAAGAGAGAGAAAGGGAGGCTTGTTGGAGTTTCTCTAGCTAAACAGACCATAACAGGAAAAGAAGGTAGTGTGTAGGTTGTTAGGCCAGAACATCAATAACAGCATCGACTACCTCTTGGGTGGTGCTTGTTCCTCCAAGATCTTTGGTCCGATACTTTCCCTCTGAAACTACGCGCATTACGGCACATTCTAACCGGTCAGCGAATGATGGAAACTGCAAATGCCTCAGCATCATAGCAGATGATAGAAGCAGGGCAGTAGGGTTCGCTTTCTTCTGCTCCACCAGCTCAATTTTCCCAACATTTCCAGCCGAAGCACCTTGCTCAAAAATTGCATGATCAGCACCGACATTTCCTGCAGATACCAAGCAGTCAATTTTAATTATAATTCTGCAGATGGCACAAGGGAAGATTCTAAGCATGATATCAGGGGACAACAATATTTGACTAAGGCAGATGGAACAAGGGAAGACTCTTAAGCATGATTCCAGGGGACAACACTATTTGACTAACAGCATGGTGACTACGTCCGCTTTACCCAATAGCAGCAACAATGCGTTGCAAACAACTTTTGTCTGTACACATCGCTCTAATAGATAATTCACCAGCAAGGTCTTATTTCACCCAAGGTGTTGTCCTAGTTATTTGAATTATGCATTTACACCTAGCTACATATGGTCTCGAAGATATAATAGATCTAAGACGGTGGCCTGTAATTCTAAGGATTAAGTTTGTAGTGAATGCGGGAGGAAATTATAGTGATGGATAATAGACCAATTTACTCTCAATAGTAGATATACTACAAGAAGTCATCATGAAAGTTGCTCATTCAGTAAAAGTACAGAATTTGAACCGAGCCAATGATCATGAAAGCATACCAAAAGGGTAAGCTATTCTTAGATCTAAAGATTAACATGCTTTATTATAGTGAAATCACTATTTAGACTGACAATGAGTTACTAAATGCATTCTATCGACTATCTCCCAAGCAGGGCATTCAATCAACTTCAGAAGTGGAGAGATTTTGTGTGCCCTACCTCCTGGCATGACACCAGTGCCTCCAGCAATACCTGCAGCTGTATTTGCCACTAAATTACCATATAGATTTGGTGTTACCTGCAAACCGGAAACAATTATTAGTCGACAGCCTGAAACTAGCAATGAAAGAAGTTAAGGAACAAAGTAGTGTTTCTACTGGGCACCCTCCGGGTCTGACCCTTGCAAGGTGTCTGACACAACAACTTCGAACAACACCAGAGGCAAGAAACATGGATCCCACTACAATAACTCATAATTACCAATCCTACAAAAACTATGGAAACCCAATGAAAAGATTCCCCTCATTTGAAAAAGGTATAAATGGCTATCTATCTTCAAAAATATTGGGTCTGAATGCACATGGGAAGATACAAAGAAAGAAACTACAATTCGGTTATTGGATACTTATCCAATTAGACTAGGAGTAGTTATGAATCAAATAAAGGTCGGGTTGTGAACATTGTGGGAAGTTAAAAGCTCATAGAGAGAGTGAAAGGCCATATTTGCTTTAATCTGCAATAAAGAAGATTAACTTCATGGATACACATCAAAAAATTACGCACGAGTGTAGCCAACTGTATTTTTAATTTTTCACACAATCGGCCTTACGCCTGCTTAAAACCATTGTTACACACAGTGTTAATCTAAATGAAGACATATAGAAAAGTAGGTGCGACAAAGAAATGCTGCCAGGAATGTCCACCATCACATGTGGAAGGGAACACTTATGACTTTAATGGAACTGAAAAGCCAAGGTTCTAAGCATAAAAAACAGCTGACAATTGACAACTGAAGGAAAATACTAGAGACATAAAAGTCAGGACGTGACATACCATGACATCAAACTGCTCAGGCTTTGAGACAAGTTGCATGCAGCAATTGTCCACAATAATCTCATTATATTGTATTCCAGGATACTTCTTGGCAACCTCACGGCAGGATTCTAAGAACAATCCATCGGCAAGCTTCATAATGTTGGCTTTGTGGACAGCTGTTACCTTCTTTCTGTTGTTAAGATAAGCATATTCGAAGGCATACTTTGCAATACGTTCTGAACAGAACTTTGTGATTACCTAGCAAAACAGCTGTATCAGAAAATAATATACATTGGACGTACCCAATTGCCCTGCAAACTTACATGATCAACTTTCAAGTATTTAAAATTAAAATTCTATTCACTCAAATAAAAGACAACATTGTGATTTAAGGTCTAAGGAAGACTCGAATGAAGATGTCCACACATACAGAAATGATAATAGTGCCATTTTTTACGTAGAGAATGTTTTCAACAAATACAACCAAGAAAAGAAAAAAAGCTACATTCCATGGGTCTCAAAGGTAAAACCACAAAACAATTCTGTGCATACTATCTGATGATTCAACTATGACATTTAGTAACAGGGAAGATCATAAAATTACCAGAATTTCGTCCAATATCTTGATAAGCTTTTATAAACAGAATTTGGTTACCCAACTCTATACAGTAGCCAACTTAATGAACACCCCAAATATCAGACCATTTCTAACATCACCACAACTTCTTTATCAGCTCTAGCATTACACTTGCTGATTTGAAAGAAAAACTCTAGAATTACACACTACATGGTTGCTGGGAACCCATACTAATTCCATAACTTCTGGTGACCACTAACCTTTGCTATTAGATTATCAGTAGAGACACAATTGATGTGGCAACAAAAAAACTATGAGAACAGAATTATTAAACTTCCAGCTCAATAGCTGAAGTTTTGTGCCAGAACAAATGCAATACGCTAGTTTCACAGTAATAGCTATACACATCAAACAACCATACTCTACACAAAAACAATTGAAATATTACCAAACCTATTATCACTTGACCTAGTTGACCTAGTACCTCCGTCCCACTATTAGTTGACCTAGTAGCACAATTTAGAAATGATTTATCTCTCGATCTATATACCACGGATATTCGTAAATTTTATATCATTGAAAAGCATTTTAAAACATCTACGTAACAAACATAAACATGAGTATCAAATTATATAAAATCAACTATTAATTGGACAAAATTTAAAAACAACTAGGTCATCTAATAGTGGGGCGGAGGGAGTATTAAATAACACCCCCTATTCTATTCTAACCCAGCATCTCAAAATCCACCAGTCATATCGAAACAAACAATAATAAACACCATAAAATGAATTTTGGAAAATGATGAAATTACCTTAAGACTTTCAACAACACCATCAACGACTTCATGCTCAAGACCAGCATATTCACCTTCAGTATTCTCACGAATAACAACAATATCAACATTCTCATGTCTAGTAGCCAAACCAGGAAGATTAAAACAATTAACAAGAGAAGCAAAAAGATCAAGTTCTTTCCTCAATTCAACATTCAAAGAACTAACACCACCACCAACTGGTGTTGCTAATCCACCTTTCAAACAAACTTTGTTTTTCTTAATCGATTCCATAACTTCATCAGGTACTTTCGGCATATCACCATGTACTTCAAATTTCTCAAAGTAAATAGGTGCGTGCATCGCTTCCATTACTTGTTCAACCGCACCTGTTACTAATGGTCCGATTCCATCTCCTGGTATTAGGGTTACTGCTCTCGGTGTTCCATCACCTGGTCTTGGCATATACGTTACAGATCTCTTTGGTTCATATCTTGTACCTAATAATCCTCCTCCAACAATACTAGGATTCAATAAAGATGAAGATTCTGATGATGATCTCTGCAAGAGTTGCTTTAGGATCGGTAAACTTCTTCTTGCCATTTCTTTTTCCTGAGATTGAAATATTTTTCTAGGGTTAGGTTAATTGATTCGGTCTAATTTGAACGAACCAGAGAAGAAGCCATGAAAAATTAAACAAGGAGGAGAGAATAAATGAAAAGAGTTTTTATAAATGGAATAAAATAATATATTCATTATTTTTGTGATAATTCCAGGTCAATACTTTTGATAACGACAGAATGAATCTCCACCCATCAAACAATAGGACCCACAAAATATATACACTTTGATACTCCGTTGGTGAATCGGTGCATCTCATTGAGATACCTCCCTGTTTGATCTAGTAAGAAAACTTTTCTCTCACGACAAGCCTGGCTGGCTGGCTGTTTGTTGATTCCTGGTGTTTACTTGCATTCGCACAGACCGGGATTAATTTATTTTTTTTGGTCTCCACAAATCTATTGCCATGCCAAATCTAGGAAAATGAGGTACCACTACCAACCCTTTTGTTTTTTTGACTCTACCTTTCCATAGGGTATCCGAGACAAGAAATCCTTTCTAGCCCGGTCCAGGATAAAACTTCCCAGTCACAGTTAAACAATTTAACACAGCTACAATTGGAGGTTGACAATGTTGGCAAGTGGACTTATTGTATTCAGACCCTAGTTAGTAAGTTCGCGAATTTTACCGTTTTATTCGCGTATATTTGCAACTCCGAACCCAAGACGCGTATTATGTGGCATTCCCGGATTATTCGCGAATCGTTCACGAACTTTACGTATCCCGAATGATACGTCCGCTTAATTCGCCAGAAATTCTTTAGCTTTTATGTTTTCAAAGGCACTATTTTTTTGGGCTTTACTGCCTCCCAAGCATACACGGCCCAATATTAGACGTTGTTGTAATTTTTATGAAACAAAAATGACAGAAGGTGAAGGTGAGAGAGATCTAAACCACTATACCACGTCCTCTTTGATGACTAATGTTGTATATATTATTAATATCATCATATTAAGTTTATTTTTTCTTTAAATAACTCACATGTATGCTAAAAATTAGTCTATGACCTTATAAATACTAATTATTTATTATATATAGATACCGAATTTTCAGATCCGAACTCACATTTATAAATCAAATTATACACGTATGTAAGCCGTTCCGAATTACTGACGAATCACATTCTGTTGACCGAATTTTGGACCGAATTTGGGTTTTACAAAACCGTATAATACTCGTACGTTTGCCGTTCCGTACGTTTGCTGAATCCCGAATTGCTAACTAGGATTCAGACTCGGTGTAATGGTTGGCGTTTGACCTCAAAAGAGTGGAAAAAAGGGGGCAGAAGCCGCAGAACCTTCTTTTAACAGGCTGGAATGAGAATCTATGCTTAGAATATTAATGAAAGAACAGATTCTGAAGAATAAAAAACTTACAATAGTATTAAATTAAGGCTCTAGTCTGCAGTGAATCTTCCTTTCGGTTCTTTAAAGGGCAAGCAACAGATATTATCCTGCACTGGATCGACTCTTTGGGAAGAGGTTCAACATGACCTCGGAAAAACACACAGATATAAATAATCCTAAGCTGAGAGACCCCTTGGAGAAAAGAAAGAGGTTCAACAGGATCTCAGCAGAGTCAGAACCATGGAACAGAGATTCCGGAAAGCAACTCTCCATCACCCATGGGGTACTGGCAGGAAAATTATGATTGAAGTACCAAGGTGCAAGTTCACTTTAGTACTTCACCTAAAGAAAAAGAGATTACCATTACGAGGTTAGAGAACTATAACAAGTGAACCCTTTACATGACAAAAAGGTTCTCAAAAATAAACATAACAAAATGGGAGCATCAAATATCAGATAAAGATCTTAAACCCCCTTTCAAATGGAGTAGCTTTAGCTCATAAGGGCACCGACAAAGCTAATGCTTACCTAGATTGTCATTTCTTAAATCATCTCAATACTCTGACACTAGTGCAGGAAGATCTGACAAACAAAAGCTATACATAATCTCAACACAACAAGTCGAGATATTTAGTCTCTCCCCTCAATATTCTTCTACTGTGTTGAACAACGTCAGTACCTGATTCATTTTTTTCACTCTTGAAATATGCTCAAATGACACTACCAAAGTGATTATATAATTGTAATAAAGAAGGAAATTGTACGACAAGCACAATCTAAAGCTTAAAACTTGGAATAAAAAAGACATGCTCTCCTAATTATTGATCTGAATATTTCTCAAATTTCAGCAAGTATATGACGGTATGCCAGTTGAATTAAAACAAATTCACAATTGAAGGCCAAATTGAGGGAAATCAGCATCAGGAAAAGCTACTCACATTAATGAACATAAACGACACTGCTCGCCAAAATAGTGTTTTGATTCTTGTTCACTTGGAAATCGACACGTTCATCTTGGACATTACCAAATCAACACAAATCCAAACTTGCTTCACAGATTTGAGCTCCAATTACACAACTGAGTATGCTATAAGTATATTGACCTTCACTAATTTGAACATTGTAAGCAAATGTACTCACATATATGATAAAACACGTAAACAGCAAAAGTTAAAACTGGTCCATGAACCTCAGTTAGAAGGAGGAGTCACAGTACTCCCATATCCCATTTTCTGACCCAAGATTGATAGCTGATCTACGAACTCGATTCCTGTAAGAACTTCAGTTGTTCCATATATGATATGCTTGGCAGGTTGTTGTCGTGAAGCAAACTCTTGCAGACCCCCATATTCAACATAATTTCCACCACCAATCATGAACACGATTGCTTCCTTAAATGGTCCTTTCAAATGGTTACTAACAGCATTCGAGCTTGCTTTTGGCGAACGTGGATCAAAGAAGTGGTAGGTTTCAGTTTCAGGGACTGGCCTACCCTCCATCAACGCTTCTACAGTTCTTGTTAATGCGAGTTGCCTATCACTTGATAAGAGATTCTTGACTCCTGCTGTCACAGCATTAAGAGACTGGCCGTATAACTTCTCCGCCCAATCAACAATGTTACTCTTACTTGCAGAATTTGCTGAAGCCAGCGACACATTCAAGGATTTTATCTTCTTCACATACTGAAATGCACAAGTATCCACCTCTGCCTCCCTTAATGCTGCCTCTACTGCCTCCACTTCGGACTGGGGTGTAGTCTCTGTCGAGAGAAGATAGATTATTGCAAATCTAAGCTTGTCGGTCTTCGTTCCTTTACCTCTTAGAACACTAAGTAGTTCATTCCGATCAATACCTCCTTTAGTTAACATATCATTCTCTTTCTTAGCATACGAATCCAAAGATCTCTCTTTGATCTCGCCCAACAAAACAGTTGCAATGTTGGTGTGCTTATCTATCACTTGCTTCCTCTCGGTCAATTCAGGTAGTGAATTCACTGCATTCATCAGATGCTTGGTATTCCCAATCAAATCTGTACCATCGAATTCAGCTCCTTCATGTCCACCAGTTCGCCTATTCACCTCATCAACATCTTTCTTATACTTTCCTAGTTGAGTCTCAATCTCCACTGCAACTTCTGGAAATTCCAAGTTCCCATTCGCAACCCAAAACGGATCTGAACCATCCAACTCGTAAGATCTAGATCCACCCTTCTCTCCCTTCACACTAACCGCATTGAGCTTCAAACCAAGAAGATCATGAACAAGTGGGCGATACTTAAAATCATGTTCAATACCCACAGAAAGTTCGAAATTTCGATCAAAAATACACAGAACAGGGCGCTGAAAAGAACTACCCAAGTTCCCCCCTTCTGAAAATAAATTATTCTTGGAAATCAAGTGATCGCGCAACCTTAAATCTAGAGCTCTAGCAACCATCTCAGCAGGTCCATCTTTAGGGCACCTAATAATCGGAACAACAGCTAATGTAGCTAAAACACAAAATAATCCACTTACTACTTTCTCAATAATTTCTTCAATTTCTTGATCACCAGCTGAAGGATCATTCAGTTGAACATAACAAGATGGTTGTGCAAGTGAGAATAAATTATCTTCTAAAGTAACAAACTCTAAATACTGATCAAATACCTTAGAAATCCTTTGAACTGAATCAGTTTTTAAAGTTCCAGAAGCAAGATCTTCAAGCAATGGACGAGGTAAAGAGGATGAAAAATTCAAGTGAAAACTTTCATACAATGAACGAGAAGCATCTAAGACAATTCGCTGAATATTTGATTGAGTAGGTTGAACGAAGTATACAGCCGGTACATCAGGAATTGTTTGACGTTCTTTGTCAATAATAAAATAAAGAGTAACTCCATGTTTTCGCAGATCTTTAATGTGAATTAATGGTGATAAAATATCTCTACAGAATTTGTCGAAGATTAATACTTTGTATACTTCTTCATTCCCAGTTCCATTAGAGTTCGGTGATTGATTCAGATTTAACATACGAATGATACAATCTGTACAATAAAAACGAATCACAATTCAATAAAAATATATGAAAATTAGGGTTTTCATGAAAATTAACAGGGAGAGGTAGAAATTCTTACTGGTCTGCTTCTGTCGAAGATTCAGCGCCATTCTTCACTACAGAAAAGATTTTCTAGGGTTACGGTTCCGATCTGGAGTTCAAATCTACGAGAAAGCTAGTCGCGGAAGATAGTAACACAGATCTAACAATGTCTCTCTGCGTGGTAAATCTCAATTACGCAAATAAGAAGAATATATTTGCTGCTTCGAGATATCCATATAACGCTGATGGGTCTCTCTATAGGGGCCACGGATCGGACCGTCCAATCCGAACGCAAACAATACGCATCGATCGCATACCACTTTGACAACTAAGACCCAAGTTATAAAATGTCGGGAATCCTTTCTCCACAACAAGAAAGACCAGGGCAAATTTAAAAGAATTTGAGCCACCAAAACAGTGGCATCAAATATACATAAGGTTACAAAGATGTGTGCAATACAACATCCAATTACAAAATATTTGGACAAAATAAAACTTGAAAACATGGTAGAGCTTAAATCCCCAGTTAAACGACAAGCATTTTACATCTGCAATCAATGAATTTGAATCCTTAACTAGATCATTATATAATCATTGAATGCACCACCAGATAGCAAATGAGAGTAGACTTTGTATTCTCCTAATCATGTTTTCGGATTTCTTTGTTGTCTCCCCGTCCTCAGAGATTAGTCTTAACATCAGCGGATAAAACCCAATTGATACCATAACTACTTAAAAAGTATGTCCTTACCTCAAAAACGTAGCTGGAACGAATGAACAAATGTTCATTATTTGTTTACACAAGAGACAATTGAGGTCCTGGATCGACTCGGCAGCATTCAACTTATCAAGGGTCAGAGCTCTATTATAACAGAGAGTGCGAACTAAAAAGGAAATCTTCAACGAGACTTTTGAGTTGCAGAGTTGATTATCGGAAAAACTTAACAGGCCAACTGTTTATAAGAATGACATTCATATACTAGTAGTTTTCCTTCATAGATAATTGGTGCCATCAAATCCTGGTGGCATGTTAATAGAATCGAATTTTTATTCACAGATAATTGGTGTCATCAAATTCTGGTACAATCGAATTTTTGTTTATAGATTGGATAGCTATAAACTCGTACTTTTAGGTGTTGATTTGCTCTGATGATACTAATTGAAAAGGAAAGGGTACCAAATACTCCACCAACTTTTGCGTTCCAACTTAAGACATATAAACAATATGTTGATGATCTTAATCAAAATTATAATCCCCAAGGGTGAACAACACACTACTCGTAATTACTTTAGTTGTATCAAATAATTAAACATAATGAAATAAAAGTAAAGAGAAAGAAATCATAACGGTGAAATCTCGGAATGATATTCCGAGCAGTTTTTTCAAATTTCTACATATAACTCTCTATATACTTAATTTTTTCTACCGACCCCGCATATGTCCACCTGCTAGACCTCATATTCCACATGGCAGTCGTAACTATAAGTGAATAAAGTATCGGTGAAAATGCATTTTTAAATTCTTAAGTTCTTAATTGAAAATTCACATAACATTTTATAGGATCTTCATATTCAGTACTCAACCTAAAAAAAAATAACTAACTTGATTCGACAGTGAACTCGCTGATAATGGTGGATGCTAACTCTGAACAAGACACTTTCACTAAAATAATAGTTATATAGGACCAATAATATATAGATAAGGCAACCAAAAAGAAGCAAGTAATTAACATCAACTATAGAAATATCATCAAACACTTGATGAGCATGAAAACTACAAAATTAATCATGCTTGCATGACATGCATAAAATTCCATGAAATCTTCATTCCATAAATCATCAAGTATCGTCAAGTAAAGTTTATTTTTCAGTTACTCTTTTAAATTATCTATCAATATATTAATGTTTGAGAATTCTGGGCATTTAGAATAGAAGCGGACTCCATAGTGTTCAGTAAGATTTTTTAAAAATCAAACTCATTAGACACACAAACTTGTATTGTAATTTCAAAGTATTTTTCTACTGACTTGTAGATGGATTGAGACAAAGTGGTCTTTCCCGATCCTCCCATACCCACTATGACTATGGATGTGATAAAGACTTTTCCCCGTTTGTCAGAATTTTTGGAAGATAATGATATTGATAATGTTAACAACGGCTTTAATCGAGGCAGATATGTATATAAATGGAACCACCAATTATGTTAATGGAGTTTAGATCAAGTGAGGGATGTTAATCGAGATAAATACATGATGAATATGTAATTACAACGGGGATTTAGGGTGGGGGTGTAAATTCGGGCAGGCCAGGCCGCCCGGCCCAAAAACTAACAGGGGATTAGTCGTGGGAGAGTTTGGAAGATTTTAATGGAGTTAGCAAATCCCCTGTTAGTCGTGAGAGAGTTTGTCAAAATCTTTTAAAATCTCTGTTAGTGGTGAGAGATTTATAGGGAGTTTCTAAAACTACCTCAAAATCCCTTAAACTCCTTGTTAGTGGTGAGAGATTTGATTAGAATCTTTTAAACTCCCTGTTAGTCGTAAAACACTAGAATCATAGGGAGTTTATAATTTGGGGGAGTTTGAGGGAGTTTCATGATGTTTTTGTGTTTGGACAAAATCTCTCAAAAAACAAGAGATTTCTGGGGAGTTTGGGTTAAACCCCCCAAATTGCCTAGACTCTCTCACACTCCCTCTAAATCCCTAGAGATTTAAATACATTAAAATCTCTCAAACTCTCCCACGACTAACCCCCTGTAAGACAGGCCGGGCATACCCGACTTAATATTTATGAGCACATAAACAAATTCAGGCCGGGCAGGCCGGATAAAAGTGGATAATTTGCTACTCAAAGACCGCCCAAAGCCCGCTTTTTATACGGGTAGGCCAGATCGGGCCGGACATGCCACTGTTTTGAAAAAAAATAATATTTTAAGTTTAAATTTTCAAATAAATGATATTAAATTTATTTATTTTTAATACAATATCCTATCCTTTCTAACATTGTATACCGTAAGTGATAGTATTATTTTATATTTAAATTACAATGAGAAACTTTTAATTTTAGCCTATAATAAATAATTAATTAGAGTACAATAAACTTTCTAATAACAAAATATATTACCATTAATGTTTTGAAAAGGTTAACTATAAGTAAAAACAACTGTATATTTTATTTTTCTTGACACAAAATTGACAATTGTAAAATGGTAACTTTTAACTCTTTTTAAGATGATATTAAATGATTAATGGCACATAAAAGGCTTTCAGGCCGGACACCAGGCCGGGTATCAGGTCGGGCATCATAATTGATTGCAAATCCCGAGACCGCCCAATAAATTAATCCAGGCCAGGCCGGGTGGCCCATGACGGGCCATAACAGGCTTTAGGCTACTTCGGGTACATGCGGGTTCGGGCAGGTACAGGCAGGCCGAGTATTTTCGGATATTATTTACACCCCTAATTTAGGGCTCAAAACTGTCAAAGTCGACATATGAGATGTTTTTTATTTATAAAACCCGCAACAAGATTCCCGTTTAACTTTCGGGTCGGCTACATCTCGGCCTAGTCAAGCGAGATTTTCGCTTGAAATTTCATCTTAATCTTGAGGCAAGAGCCAAAGTCCCAGCTGAGATGACCAGGATCAACTATGTTGCTTAGAACTAGTCTTAGGTTGTATATGATAAGAGTAAAATGAATAATTTCACGGAAAGTGTATTCTATGGAATCAATATCCTGAGGGAGCAAGGAAAGACTTTTCATAGAATTCCATGAAATTAAGTTGAAAACATAATTTAGACCATGTTTTATTGTAAACGGGTCCACCATTCTATGGAAATAAATTTGTAATTAAACGATGGAAAACATGTTATTTCGAACGGAAAGATAGCTAATTCCATTGAATTAAATCCCATTGAACACATCCTTAGATAAATTATATGAAAACTTTGAATCTAGATTTCGATGTACAGAGTTAATATGCAATCATTGATGAAAGTTCTATAATATCTTGAATTAGATTAGTAATTTTTGAATTACCATATATCATACAAGAAGCGCTTTACACTATACATAAATTATATAAACAATCAATCAAGAGACTTGATTTGAAACCATGACGATGATGTTCAGCCTGTGTTTCAGGATCCTCAACTAAAATCTTATCTTGTTCTAATCTCAAGAACCTAGGGTTGGAGGACGGACTCTTATGCAATAGATGTCCACTATTTATAGTGAATGATCAGATCTTGGTTGCTTGAGATTGAAGCAAAGAGTTTCTTATATGTCTAAAACTATTCCTTAGTAAGAACTTAACTTGCATTGAGGTTCTTTCCTAAGTTTAGAAGCATGGAGAATTAAGTCCTAAATGATTACCAAAGTGACTGCTTTCATATATATATATACCTTTTCACTTGCAACAGTTAAATTTATGCAACTAGTTGCAACTAACTAAGTTAAGATACAAACTCGTTTAGTAGAAAAGATTATATTTTTACCTCTTAGAATCACACCACTTATGGTAACAAAAAACCTGCAAAAAGTTATCCTTGAAGCAAAGAAGATGTAACGCCCAAAAATAAGCTACTTATTAAAATAAGAGATCAACTACATAATGAGGCATTAAGGTTCTAAATCATATATTTAAATATCATATTAAAAAATTGATACAAAGCTTGACCCAAATCTATCCCAACTAACTATAAACGAAAATCTCTCAATCAATATAAATAAAATATTGTATTTGTGTTTTACAAAATATATAAAAATAAAATGATTCACAACGTCTCTAGATTGCTAAAGCTTTAAGATACGGAAACGGATATCTTCACGTAGATCATCTCTTATGATAACTGAAAACTGAAGTGGAAACGAGTGAGCACATCATCCCAAAGGGTGCTCAGTAGAAACAAATACAAAATTCGAGTAACCATTAATAAGCTTCACAATTCTACTATAGAAAACGATTAAACATCTTTAAACACAACTTAAAGCAGAAGATTATTCCAATTCACCTTCCCAGATATTACAATATCTATAAAAGACCATTTCCAGATGATCTACCTAAACATATGTTATCCCAACCTCGCCTTACTTAATACGGAAAACGATGCTAAGATAACTGCAATATCAAATGATAGCGTCATCTACATGAAATGCGTACACCCCATGATTCAAGAACTACCATCAAAGTCTAGAATACATAAGAAGAGTTTGATTACTATGACCCGACTCCGCACAACAGTTTCCCAAAGGGTCCCATCCGATCATGAACATTTAGATAATTTCTTCCGAAAGTAAGAACATAGTAACCCAGTCATATCAGTAAGACTAAATGATCAAGTATAATATGCATACAACCAATCTCCCCAGATAAAATATGAATATATATCGAGCCGGCGGTATCCAGATACCCTGTGATTGAAAAAGCGGGGGTCTAACAACCACACCCAATATTTCGTTTAGGCAATCTGTATGGACTAACTCCAATATAATTTTGAGAGAACCAACTAATAAAGTAATCTCAATCAAGAAATATATCCAAGAGTTATATATTTGTTTCTTAATGTAATCAACAAATAAAACAGATAGAAATCTGTGAGCTTGATTATTATAAGAAACAACTTGGACGATATCAAAAACCAATATTCAAGTGTCAATCAATTCAATCAACAACCAAAGGTTGGATTCACAATTGATTGAACTTACGCACAACCTGTGATATTTCAATTATATAGAAAACATAATGCGAAAAAGAAATAACACAGACACCAGAAGTTTTGTTAACGAGGAAACCGCAAATGCAGAAAAACCTCGAGACCTAGTGAAGATTTGAACACCACACTGTATTAAACGTCTACAGACACTAGCCTACTCCAAGTTAACTTCGGACTAGAATATAGTTGAGCCCTAACCAATCTCACACTGATCAAGGGACAATATCGTTCCTTACGCCTAATCCCAGCAGGACTCTGCGCACTTAATTCCCTTAGCTGATCTCACCCACAACTAAGAGTTGCGACGACCCAAAGTCGAAGACTTGATAAACCAATGTGTCTCACACAGAAAAGTCTATTGAACAGATAAATCTGTCTCCCACATAAATACCTATAATTTTATTCCGTCTTTTGATAAATCAAGATGAACATGAACCAATTGATAAACCATAATTATATTCCCGAAGAACAGCCTAGTAATATCAATCACATCACAATAATCTTAATCGTATGGTAGCGAAACAAGATATCGTGGAATCACATACGATGAGACGAAGATGTTTGTGACTACTTTTTATCTTGCCTATCGGAGATTAAATCTCGAGCAAATCTTAGAGAAGATAATACTCAATACGATAAAATACAGCAAGATCAGAACACGCAACTACAGAGAAAATAGTTGGGTCTGGATTCACAATCTCAATGAAGTCTTCAAGTCGTTAACCTCCAGGGTTTTGGAAAAAACCTAATAGTCGCAACTAGTATCACACATGAGGTGTGGGGATTAGGTTTCCCAGTTCCTAGACTTCTCCTTTGTATAGTCTTCAAATCAGGGTTTGCAATCAATGTTACTTTGGTAACAAAGCATTCAATAATCACCGTTAGATGAAAACCTGATTAGACTCAAGCTAATATCTTTCAACCGTTAGATCGAACTTAGCTTGTTACTCAAAAATGAAAAGTGACTTCATTTAGATATGAGTAACCGTACCTAAATGTGTACACCTTGTTGGCTCAATAATAGTTAACCGAAGTTAGCCATATGAACACTTTCATATCAACCTTATTCATCTTAACCATAACTAGTTCAAATGACTCAAATGAAACTAATCTAGAGATGTTCAATTGTTTATATTCTCATAGAAGTATATAAGACACAATTGAAGAAAATCGATTTTGAATCACTCGAATCAGTTCATGAACATTGTAGACATGGTCTGCAAAAGATTGCATTCCTTAATATATAAATGTATTAGTTCATGAACAAACCTATTTTAAATCATAACCTACTCAAGTATGCAAACGGGTACGCATACCTAAGTGGCCGGACTTAGTTTGGGTTCGCCAGTATGTGAACGGGTATGCATACCTCCAAACTCAGTTGAATTTCCGGACATGAATTTTACGCCAGTACGCATACGGGTATGCATACTAAGTTCCCGAACTTTCATTAAACCAACCAGTACACTCACGGGTATGCATACTATGGTTCCCGGACATGAAATAACTTGCAACATTTAGCATACAAGTACGCATACTATGTTATATCCAATCATAGCTAATGTTCTAAACTCCCATTTCAATTATTGAAACATTCTTAGAAGACGACAATAGTTGTCTCTCACAAACTATTAGCTTCAAAGCAATTTTCAAGTGATTGAATGATCAATACGAAACATTCTGAGTCTACATCAAATTACTGTCTCACACAAATCATGTAAGATGTTACCAGACGATTTTCACATAATCATATTTTGACTTTTGTCAACAATATAAGATGAACTTGGTTAAAGCGAAAGCTTACCAACACATATTTCGAGAAATATGTAAGCGTCTTAAGCTCAGCTCGAAATATCAAATGTGTATAATCGAAGTTTATATAACTATACGACCTTTGTCTTAAAATAGGAGATAAAGTAGATAGACTTTTGAGTGATAGACAAGTTCAAGTCTTCACATATATTTTGTTGATGAAGTTCCACAAGCTCCCCTTAGTAGTTCTTCGTCTTTAATCGATGAACGTCGTGAATTCTAATGCTCAAATACACTTACTATCTTATTCTGAGACTTTGCTATAAGTATACTAGAAATCAAGACTTATAGTTTTGGTAACTAAACTTGACTACAAGCTTGAGATAGCAACGCTTGCGAGTTCGACCGAGCAGTGCTCTAACAGTGATAACCTGATGTGTCCCTCGGTACTCCAAAATATTGGACCCCTTATGTAACACTCCGTACTTTTAGCATGGCGCATGCTCAAAGATGCGCCATGGCCTGGGATGAAGCTTCATCCAAAGCTTTCGTTGCGTAGTAATTGAAACACTGGCCTAGGACAATACGGTGCCAAAAATGGCATATTGGCCAAAGTCTATTTTCACATTAAATGGTGTATTAAGCCAGTTGGGTAGATGGCCTTGAGAGTAGTAAGTGCTAACATATCACATTATGCAGGTCATTGTCCCATGGACAATATCGCACCACAATATGGTTCAATAGGCCAGAGCAGGATGGCCTCGGAAATGTACAACCATCATGGTTGGACATTGTAGTGGCCTATGGGCGAAAGCCGGAGGTACATCCATCACGACCCTTCACTGGACCTGGCTTAGTAATGTTCAGCCATCATATCCGGATATTGAAATTGGCATGTGAGTTCGACCGAGCAGTGCTCTAACAATCTCCCCCTTTGTCAATTTTAGTGACAAAACTATCAATACATATGGATTAAAAAATAAATAAACTTTGTAGCTTCTCATCCAAATGCTTGATTTCCTTGGTTTTTCAACATTACCCGAAATCTTCGTCACTTCCAAGTACTCCAGTGATTCTGAACGTGTTCAACTCAGCATCATAATTGTTGAAGATCTGTAGACATAACAATAAGAAAACCATTGTTCTGATCAATTATTGTTATACAATGTCATAGTATTATTACACAACATCAAAGTCCAATTGTATCACAACTTTGACAACAATACTATGGTGATATGTATCACTCCCCCTTAGTCAATACTTCATCTCACATGAAAACCACTCCCCCTTACATAATGATTTGTAAACCATATGTATTTGTAGTGTGAACTACACATTAATTCTCATCTTTTTTGTCAATAAAAATTGGCAAAGGTACGAAAACTAGTGGGATCCTCATGAATTTTTCAAAGAGATACTTCATGAATAAAAGAGAACAACATATCAACTAGTGGGATCATAATGAAATTCTCATAGAGATACTTCATGACTAAAAGAAAACATATCAAATTTGTTTCGTTGATTTCACATAGTCGAAACTTAGTGTATTCATCAAGAAGTTTATAAAGATATGATGAACACGCAAGTGTGACACATTTTCACCCATAAATACACTAGTTGGGACTCATTTTATCACTAATAAACTTGTTTGTAGGTGTTTTTGGGCAAATAAACGTTTTTAGAAGAATCAACTCGAAAAACTGTTAAAGGCACCTCCGGATGACAGTTGCTATTCGAACTTTCATTGTTGGCTAAGGGGTACTCAATTACTAATGGGCACCCTAATTTCTATTCACACCCAGGACACCCCATCTACTAAAGGCACCCATGTTTTGGTTAGAGGAAGCCTTTTCTTCCCCGTTTGAATTTGTTTTTGGCAGGAAAATTATTTGATGAACAACGAACTCGGAGTTATTGACTGGATTAAAACCGGAGAGTGATGATTGGACCTTTCTTGATTATTTTGATTGTTATGGGCCTATTACGGGTAACACAGGGCCGGTAAGAGTTTCATTGTCAAAGAAAAAAGGAAATTCACGTGGATTTGGATTAATACGGGGAATTCAATATTAGGGATTCTGTTGGAAATATTTTTGGTACTTACGTGAGTTCTACTTCTGCTGAAACAAATATTAAACGTGAAGGGAGTGTGCAGGTTTCCATCCTACTCTTGAGAAGATAAACATGAAATAAAATATTCACCGAGTTCTTCACAAGGCTGAGAAATCTCTGGAAAAGATTTGAAAGATATTCTATAAGATTTGTTCACAAGATTTGATTAGGATTGACATGTTTCCACTAAACATGGGTGGTAATTGCGTTGAAATCAAAAAGGGAAGGATATTTTATCGTTTCGAGCAAAACAGGGCAAGGAAGATATTCATGGGTTTCTGTTATTTATCTTTGAAAGATTTTGCGCATTAATGGGAGAAGATATTCTGTCAGACTTGGTTTTATTCTCACGGGAAGTTTGAAAAGTTTAACAACCAACAAAAGACGCGTGAAGGAGGCAAGAAAGGGAAGAAAATATCTCGAAGATATATTCTTTTACTGCCGAGTAATGGAAGAATTTTTGGAGTGATTGAGCGATATTTCTTGGTTCGGCTGGCTTTATAAAGAGTGGTGTTGTTTCATAGAAGGGTATCGAGAGTTGGGAGAGTTTGTAACGCCTGTTTAGCGGTTTATGTTATTTTTCTCCTTTTCTTCATTGTAAACACCATTTGAGCTATATAAAAAATATTTTGAGAGTGTCTACATCATGAGTAGCTAAACCCCAACACTGGGACGACGGAGGAAGCCGAATTTCATACATGAGTAAAATTATTTTATTCTATATATGACTTCTGCACTAATTAAAATAGAATTATGATTTTGATTAATTAGTTGTCATTTCATTTGATGGGTCATGCTTTCTTAGATGTTTTGATGTCCCATACTTAGGATTTACAACTAATATTTTGAGAATCTATCTTGGCAAAAATAAGAGTCCATGTTTTTATTTATTGAGCTAGAACTGTTGAAGAATAAATAATTTAACTCGATGATATGAATTCGGTGAAATCCTAGTCCCAGTAACTCTCGCTTTTATTTATCATTTTCATTAAATCTATAAATTTAATCTTCACAAGTCTTAGAGTTCGAATCTTTATTACTACAACAACAATTCAAAATCACACCAAGATACAAGAAAACTCCTACAATATTCCACAGCCGCATCCCCACAAAGATTTGGCAACTAAGCACAAGTTCAATTAAAAACTCTCCCCCATAAAATGTCATTCCCGAAAGAACAACAAGAGCGACCTTACTTTTGCAAGAAAAGAATGATTTATTTGTATACTTTGATCCCTAATAGAGTTGTTATCTACGTAGAAACAAATGCGAAATTGAAACAATACTACACTGACGTTCTAAGCCTTGATTGCCCAATAGATATAAATGAGTCCATGGGCAAAAGGCTAGAAAACTAATGAACCAAAACAACACCAATAGACTGTAGTAAGTGTTGAAACGTAGCAGTATCTAGAGGTTTGGTGAGAATATCATCCAATTGTTATTCGGAAGGTACAAATTCCATATTGATAATACCATTTTCATATAGATATCTAATAAAATGATACCTTATGTCAATGTGTTTAGTTCTTGAGTGCTCAATAGGATTATGAGTGATACGAATCACACTTGAGTTATCACAAAAGATCTTCATTACACCAGTGTCAATTCCATAATCAGCAAGCATTTGTTTCATCCACAGAAGTTGAGTACAACACGAACCTGCAGAATGTATTCTGCTTCGCATATAGACAAGGATTGTGAGTGTTGTTTCTTATTATTCCATGCCACAAGATTAAACCTAACATAGTAAAATCCCCTTGAAGTACTCTTTCTGTATCCCGCACATCTTGCCCAATCTGCATCTAAATAGACTGTAATATCAATGTTAGTATCAAAAGTATAAGATAGACAATACTCAATAGTGTGTTGGATATATCGCATGATCCTCTTTGCAGCTGCAAGATGAGATTCCTTTGGATTAGCCTAAAATATAGCACAACAACCAACACTAAAAGCAATATCAGATCTAGTAGTTATAAGATATAAGAGGCTTCCAATGATAGATCGATAAAAATTTTTATCCATATTTACTTCTTTCTCATCTCGATGTAATTTACCAGTAGTGGGCATAGGTGTCAGTTTTGGAGTTGACTTATCAAGACCGAATCTTGTTACAAGATCCTTAGCATATTTTTCTTGAGATAAGTAAATTTCATCCTTATGTTGTTGAATCTGTAATCCTATAAAGAATTTTAATTCACCAACATTGCTCATTTCAAACTCCTTACCAAAAGAGACTTGAAAATCTTTTGAAAATTTCTCAGAAGTCGATCCATAGATGATATCATCTACATAAACTTGAGCAATGACAACATCTTTCCCACTCTACTTGTTAAACAAAGTTTTATCAGCTCCACCTCTCGAAAAACCTTTCCTGAGAAGAGAAGTAGTTAGTTTTTTGAACCAGGCACGAGGTGCTTGTTTCAACCCATATAATGCCTTTTTGAGATTAAGAACATGATCTGGGAAATCAGGATTTTCAAATCCCTTTGGTTGGGCTACATAGACCTCTTCCTTTAAATTTCCTTTTAGGAATGTTGATTTTATGTCCATTTGAAACAACTTAACCTTAAGAAAACAAGCATGAGCTAATAGAAACCAAATGGACTCAAGGCATGCTACAGGAGAAAAGGTTTCGTCAAAGTCGATACCTTCAATCTGTGAATATCCCTGAGCGACAAGTCTGGCTTTGTTTCTGACAATATTGCCAAATTCATCAGACTTGTTCTTGAATATCCATTTGGTACCAACAACATTGACATTGGAGGGACAAGGTACGAGCTCCCATACATCTTGTCTTTGAAATTGATTTAACTCTTCATGCATTGCAGTCACCCAGAAGGGATCGCTAAGAGCTTCATCAATATTTCTAGGTTCTACTTGCGAAAGATAACAACCAAAATTGTAAATATTTTGAAGTTGTCCTCTTGTCTTAGTTGTAGAATATTTTCCCCCAATAATACTATTAGTATCATGATTCCTTTGAACCCAGAGGTGTCGTGGAGGAACACGTTCTTGTTCAACATGAATAGCCTGATCAGTGCTCTTCTCCCCGTCATTGGAAATATCAGAAGCAGCGACTATTGGAACAACTTCAACTGATTCTGGGATTTCCTTGACTTTCTCAATTGTCCCAGTTGGAGGCAATTCAGCAGGAGGGATATCATGACAAAAATTGCTCAGATCATCAATGATGACATTTGCAGATTCCATCATAACTTGGGTTCTGAGACGAAAACCACGACAATCAGATGCATAGCCAAGAAAGATACCCTCATCGCTTTTAGAATCAAATTTCCCTTTTTGTTCTCGATCTTTCAGAATGTATCACTTACTTCTAAACACTCTGAGATAATGTAAGTTGTCTTCCTACCGTACCACAACTCATAAGGAGTGTTTAGGGTTTTCGACCGTAGGTATACACGGTTGACCAAATAATATGCTGTGAAAACAGCTTCCACCCAAAACCTTAATTGGTAGGTTTTTGTTATGGAGCATTACCCTGGCCATTTCCTGAATGTTCCTATTCTTACTTTCTGCAACTCCATTAGCTTGAGGAGTAATGGGTGGTGAGTATTGTTGAATAATCCCCTGTTTGTCACACAATTCAAACACCTTATTGTTCTTGAATTAAGTTCCACGGTCTCTTATAATTTTCTTTAGCTTGCGACCTTGTTCATTCTGTATTCTATTAACAATAATCTTGAATTCACCAAGGGTTTCATTCTTATGAGCTAAAAATGCCACCCAAGTAAATATGTTGTAATCATCTATCATAACTAAAAGCATACTTCTTCCCAGCAACCGTAGGTTGTTGAATAGGGACTAAGAGATCCATGTGAATTAAATCAAGTGGAGCTTTAGTGAGAATATCTCGAGTTGATTTATGTGGAACTTTCGTTTGTTTACCCTTTTGACAGGCACCACATACACCATCAATCTTTGCATTGATTCTGGGAACGCCTCTAACAAGTTCTTTGCTAATGATCTTAGTTAGAAGGCGATAATTGATGTGACCAAAACGCTCATGCCAAAGATGTGCAGATTCCACCTTAATCAAATTGTAACAATTACTAAACTGAGTATTAAGAAGATAACAATTATTTTTACCACAAGTTCCCTGAAAAATTACTTTTCTAGTTTTGTCTACAATGTCACATCCATTCGCATTGAAGACAACCTTATGGCCTTTGTCACAAATTTGACTAACATAAAGAAGGTTTGCAGTCATAACTTTAACGCACACTACATCATGGATTTCAGGAACACCAGGAAGTTTGATTGTCCCCTTCTTGCTTATATAGCAACAACTCTCATCTCTGATTTTTACAGGACACCCTTCAAAGTTGCTTGAATTCACAAACCACTAAAGATCTCCAGTCATATGTCGGCTACATCCACTATCAAGAAACCATTGAAAGGGTGATGTTAATCTTAGAGAAAAAGCTCCCATTCTAACACTACTATCCCGTTTGGGATTTCTTGTTAGATTTGTATGCCTTTTTAGAGAAGTAAACAGTTGTTCAGCTTTCTTATGAAGATTACTCGCGACCTTTAAACTTTTCTTGAAAGATGTACATATATGTTGAAAATGATTATGAGAATCACAAAACATACATGGACCAACATCTTTAGACTCATCTGAGTAATTATGAGTCACATCAAGTTTCACAAAGTCTAAACCTCACTTATCCCCTGACTTGCGACAATTCCTCAGGGAAGAATTAGAGGAGTTATTCAAATTCATTAAAGATACTTTGACAGACTTCAAATCCTTATACTTTGCGATTTCTGCAACTAGATCAAAATTGATCCGGATTTGTTCATCCAAATTCTTCTGAAGATTAACTAGCTCTTCAGAATGTTGTCTAAGATCAGAGTTAAATCCTGGTGAAGCATTTATAAAGACTTTACTATCCATAGATTCAGATTGCTACAAACACAGACTTATGAGGTCTTAAACGTGTTTGCCTGCTCTGATACCAATTGAAAAAGCGGGGGTCTAACAACCACACCAAATATTTCGTTTAGGAAATATTTATGGACTAACTCAAATATAATTATGATAGCACCAATTAATAAAGCGAGTTCAATCAAGAAATACATCCAAGAGTTATACTTTGTTTCTTGATGTAATCAGCAAATCAAACAGATATAAATCCGTGGGCTTGATTATTATAAGAAACAACTTGGACGATATCAAAAACCAATATCCAAGTGTCAATCAATTAAATCATTAACCAAAGGTTGGATTCACAATTGATTGAACTTATGTACAACCTGTGATATTTCAATTATATATAAAATAGAATGCGGAAAAGAAATAACACAGACACCAGAAGTTTTGTTAACGAGGAAACCGCAAATGCAGAAAACCCCGGGACCTAGTCCTCATTTGAACACCACACTGTATGAAGCCGCTACAGACACTATCCTACTCAAAGTAAACTTCAGACTGGAATGTAGTTGAGCCTTAACCAATCTCACACTGATCAAGGTACAGTCGCGTTCCTTACGCCTCTGAATCTCAGCAGGACTCTCCGCACTTGATTCCCTTAACTGATCTCACCCACAACTAAGAGTTTCTACGACCAAAGTCGAAGACTTGACAAACCAATCTGTCTCACATGGAAAAGTCTATTGAATAGATAAATATGTCTCCCAAATAAATACCTACAAGTTTTGTTTTGTCTTTTGATAAATCAAGGTGAACAAGAACCAATTGATACACCAGACTTATATTCCCGAAGAAAAACCTAGTAAGAATCACCTCAAAATAATCTTAATCGTATGGTAGCGAAACAAAATATTGTGGAATCACAAACGATGAGACGAAGATGTTTGTGACTATTTTTTTATCTTTCCTATCAGAGATTAAATATCGAGCAAATCTTAGAGAAGATAATACTCAATACGATAGAATACTGCAAGATCAGAACACGCAACTACAGAGAAAATAATAGCGTCTGGCTTCAAAATTCTAATGAAGTCTTCAAGTCGTTAACCTATAGGGTTTTGGAAAAAACCTAAGGTTAAAGGAGAATCGACTCTAGTCGCAACTAGTATCACACATGAGGTGTGGGGATTAGGTTTCCTAGTTTCTAGAGTTCTCCCTTATATAGTCTTCAAATCAGGGTTTGCAATCAATGTTACCTTGGTAACAAAGCATTCAATATTCACCGTTAGATGAAAACATGATTAGACTCAAGCTAATATATTTCAAACGTTATATCGAATTTAGCTTGTTACACACAAATGAAAAGTGACTTCATTTAGATATGAGTAACCGTACCTAAATGTGTACACCTTTTTGGCTCAACAATAGTTAACTGAAGTTAGACATATGAACACTTACACATATCAACCTTATTCATCTTAACCATAACTAGTTCAAATGACTCAAATGAAGTTCTAGAGTTTTTCAATTGTTTATATTCTCATAGAAGCATACAAGACACAATTGAAGAAAAATCAATTTTGATCCACTCGAATCGATTTATGAATATTATAGCCACGATTTTCAAAAGATTATATTCCTTAATATATAAATCTATTAGTTCATGAACAACCCGATTTTAGAACATAACCTACTCAAGTATGCAAACAAGTACGCATACCTAAGTTTCCGGACTTAGTTTGGGTTTGCCAGTATGTGAAAGGGTACGCACACCTCCAAACTCAGTTGAATTTCCGTACATGAACTTTACGCCATTACGCAAACGGGTATGCATACTAAGTTCTCGGAATTTCATTAAACCAACCAGTACGGATACGGGTATGCATACTATGGTTCCCGGACTTGGAATAACTTGCAACAGTTAGCATACAAGTACGCATACTGTGCTATATCCAATCATGGTTAATTGTTCTAAACTCCCATTTCAATCATTGAAACATTCTTATAAGACGAAATAACTTTCTCACAAAAACTATTAGGTTCAAAGCAATTTTCAAGTGATCGAATGATCAATACGAAACATTCTGAGTCTACATCAAATGACTGTCTCACACAAATCATGTAAGATGTTACCAGGCGATTTTCACATGATCATATTTTGACTTTCGTCAAGAGTATAAGATGAACTTGGTTAAAGCGAAAGCTTACCAACACTTATTTCTAGAAATATGTAAGCGAGTTAAACTCAGCTCGAAATATCAAATGTGTATAATCGAAGTCTATATAGCTATACGACTTTTGTCTCAAAATAGGTGATAGAGTAGATAGACTTTTGAGTGATAGATGATTTCAAGTCTCCACATACCTTTTGTTGATGAAGTTCCACAAGATTCCCTTAGTAGTTCTTCGTCTTCAATCGATGAACGCCGTGAAGTCTAATGCTCAACTACACTTACTATCTTAATCCGATACTTATCTATAAGTATACTAGAAATCAAGACTTATAGTTTTGGCTTCTAAACTTGACAACAAGCTTGAGATAGCAACATTTGCGAGTTCGACCGATCAGTGCTCTAACAGTGATAACCTGATGTGTCCATCGGTACCCCAAATATTGGACCCCTTATGTAACACCTCATGCTTTTAGCATGGCGCATGCCCAAAGATGCGCCATGGCCTGGGATGAAGCTTTATCCAAATCTTTCGTTGCGTAGTAAAGGAAACATTGGACTAGGACAATACGGTGCCAAAAATGGCATATTGGCCAAAGGCCATTTTCGCATCAAATGGTGTATTAAGCCAGTTGGGTATATGGCCTTGAGAGAAGTAAGTTCTAACATATCACATTGTGCAGGTCTTGTCCCATGGCCAATATCGCACCACAATATGTTGCAATAGGCCAGAGCAGGATGACCTTGGCAATGTACAACCATCATGGCTGGACATTGGAGTAGCCTATGGGCCAAAGCCAAAGGTACACCCATCACGGCCCTTCACTGGACCTGGCTTAGTAATGTTCAACCATCATGTCCGGATATTGTAATTGGCATGTGAGCCAGAACTGAATGTACAACCATGATATCTGGTTATTCCGAGAAATATGGCAACGACCATGTATAGTGAAGCAAGCACCTCAAAATGGTACTTGGTGAATGTCTTTTTCTTTCCCTAATATAAGTTGTATAAATGTCTATAAAACATATATAGGCATATGTGGACCATGCACCAAGCAAGCTTCATAGCTTAGCCGAAAGAGTATAAATGATGCTTAGGCCTCATTTATAGATTCATAGTCTAGAAAATGGAGCATATTAAGCATGGGCATCACTATACCATGTCGCGGACTTAATATGCATCACTTGGATGCATTTTGACGGAACGGCCTACGCGGACTAGGCCATTACCATTATTGTTTGGCCACGACCTTGCTAACGAGTTGGCTTAAGTTGTTGTCCCCTCGAGGATGAACTACGGTCAGTGCTTCATCCCTTTAGACTATGGAAGGGTACGTAGGCATCCACAATGAGTTGCAGTATTGCCACTCCAGCACTTTGTCGCTCATATCATCTAATTGAGAGGTGATTGCGGCATATTGGCCTCTCATATCATCTGGATCGGTGATGAGATGCAAGAGATTATTGTTTCCACACTTGATGAGGCTAGTTGCATCACATTCACTGGATGCTCATACTACCTGTCAAGCTACACGGAGTTGGCTTATGCACCAATTGAGAATTGGGCTTGGCCAGGAAAGTAAGCTACCTCAATATGCAAGTAAGTGGATCTTGCATAAGCCTAAAAAGAGTATGGCATGAGTCTGATTGATGCACCCTTGGAATGAGCAAGACAAGTGCATTCTTTCAGCAATTCCTATGGTAGGTAAGAAAGGTGTAATTAGGCATGTAATGGCCAAAGGCCGGAGATGCATATAAACATGCATCGACTATAGCCTTAATGACTTTAAACCCTTCGCAGAACATGGGGTAAGTTGGAACGGTGTAGAAGCTAAATCAGATGCATCATGCTCCTCGAGCATGCTTGCAAGGCAAATGAACTGTGCATTTGCATAGCTTTAAGGCCCAGATTATACTATCAAAATGGCGCATCGAGGAAGTTATGGCCTGCACACCATGACATGCTAGGCGTAATTAATTTTCCGGTCCGTCACACTTACTCTTATAATTTGCATGAAATAAATATAAAATAATAATATTATCGCGAAAAATACTAATATTGTCCAATGGCTAATCAAGTTAATATTGCGTTCCCTTACTCACCTTTTGTAATATTGTGTGCCTTTCTACACCTATAAACGCTTAGCGTTGGATCTAAGGAAAACACAGTCACTCCTCGTAGGGAGACTAAATAAAGCATATCAGGCAACATGTTCATTTGATTGCATGCCTACATATTCATACAAACATGCTCACATAAAATAAAGACACATCATTCTCGTAAATTAAACAGACTTAATGATTATAAGAAATTTACAAAAGTTCCACCTGTCTTGATGACAAGCCATACTTACCTCGGGATCCGCATTCCACTAGTTCATGCTTTGAATCGATCGTTATTAATAAAGACTAATTGTTAATCACATAAATACTATAAGAATTTAGCCAATTAGCTCATATAATGTTCATAACATGATATCATACAAATTTACAGTTAATGCCTAAAGTTTCCAGTTAATGCTTAAATAAAAATCATAATAGTTCTATTTTTATCAATAATCCTATAACCCGGTATTTAATAATTTTGGCATAAATCAATATATACCTATCCAAATGACGTGAATCTTGGTGTCATTAGAAATCCCTTGGAAAACTCTATATACGAGAAACCGAAAGCTAATTCGGACTATAAAAGGTCCAAAAAATCAAATGAATGAATCTGGGCCATATCTCTAGTCCGCGGGATTATCCAGACCGGCTCGCTATACCGGTCCATATGACTCGTTCTGAATCATGAGTAAGCTAATCTAACTCCTTGCATCAACTCGGTTTGACTCACTGAATTGACTCAGTGAATCAACTTTTCTTCTTCACGTATACCTGTAAAGATTTCTAAGTATTCAGATTTAGGTATGTACTTTCTAACGATCATATATAAGTCATCTGATGCTAAACTAAGCGGGAAACTTATATCCTGTTAGAATCATGGAATCTCCCTCGAATTATGCCCCAATATATATCAAATTCTAACTCTAACCTACGTTAAAGAGCTCGCGAAAATGGGAGTCCATGTCTGACTTCCATTTTTACAATTAGTATCTATTCATTACCATCTACTCTCCCCACATGTCATTCATATTTTTACATCTATTTTCTCTTAACATTTACTTATTCTAATATCTTTGTTCTTATGTGTTTCTTGTTAAACCTAAAACTATACAACATCTTCTCCTTGGAAATTCGTACGATTCATATTCGAGAGGAAATCAGCTACTTACATCATCTACTCCATCTATCCAAAACAAGGAAGAGGTATACTTCATGCACGTAATTCTAAAATCAAATATATATAGCCCTAATAAATTAACTTACACCTTATTTACACTCCATCGAATTTGCGTTTTCTATTTTAAACTTCAAAGTTGACTATGATTTGGTCTAATGGGCTGGCCCGTTAATGCATTATTTGCATCTCTAAAAGTCTTATATCCCATACAAGATAAATTTGTACGTGTAAAACTCTTGAGTATCATATCTTTCTCGTATGGTGCCCGAATAACGCGTTCTAATAGTCCATTTCGCATAAATTTGCGAGGTCTATCTAGTGGTATTATTTGTATGCTCAAATTTTTATTTTATTAATTACCATATTTAACATTCAATTTCGATCAAATAGGTTATTACACGACGTAATCATCATTTGGCCAGTCAATGACGCGCTTGAGGGTCTTTACAGAAGGAAAGTGAAAAAATTACCAAAAATAGTTTTGGTCAATTTTCTCTTTATGTTCCCAAACTCAAGTGAGAAAAAAGTATCATGGAGATATAACTCCAATTTAGGTTCCCAAACTGAAAAGAGCAGGTTCGGAAACTCAAGTTGTCGTCAGGCTCCAATAGAAATCATACTAACTTAGGTTCGCCAACTCAATATGCAAAATCGAATTGCAAAGTATTCTTCAGTAGAAAATTACTAGACTTAGGCTCGCGAGCTCAACCGAGTAGGTTCGCGAACCTAGTGAGAAAAAAGTTTTCAGTAAAAAACTACACGATTTCGAATCTTGCCAAGCTAGAGCCAAATTCCAAACAGAATGTCCATAGCTTGACAAGATTTCACTTTTTTAATTCTATACATAATTCTCTCATTATTAGAGAATACTCGACACAAAGTTTAATTATTAGTATAATTTTCTTCATCACGATTGTACAATAACCTTTATCAAAAACGAAGCCGAAGTAACTAAAAAATCTTTAGCACGTGCATAAATATCAAATACTAAGTTAAAATCATCTATAATATATTAGTTTAACTTGTCAATGCAAATATGACGATGATGTCATGGCAACATATTTTACTTAGATATGCAACAACGAGTCTTCATAATTAAATATCATATAATCCTTGTCGTCGGGATATGTGTTGAAGATTGGTAGTGCTTTCCGGTCAACAACTTGATTTTCTTGATCTTGTCGCGGAATATTTAGTTCTTCTTAAAATATTATTCTTTAATTAAAACTCAAAGATCGTACGTAGGTGGATTTAATATCAAACTGATGTACCCCAGATGTAGAAAAAATATCGATTTGACGCGAGTAGAAAAAAATGTATACATAAACAAGCTAATTTTCAAAGATATTCACTAAACCATAAGCACTGGTGATCACTTCATAAAATAATTAATGACATGAGCGTTATACGATTATTTATACTTCGGTTTGCGGATTATAGATAATTACTTTATTAAACTATGTTAACGATTAAAAATCATTATATATTAATCAAATCCAACAGTTTTACACATTCAATTCAACTTATTTAAATGGTCTTCCAAAAACCTTAACTTGGATGCTAAGAATGCAAAATAATAGAAACTTGAAGTTTGTTATTTTTATAAAATTTTATATACTCTAAATTCCGATAATACTTACAAAGCAGTTACAAGTGAAAAACAAGATTTGTTGGATTGTAATTATTCCTAAGCTCACCATTCCAAATCGACTATCCATTGAGTCCACTGACTTTTGATTCAATAACAGTCGCTCATACACACTTCACGGCCAAACTTCTCAAATAATAACATTATAATTTCATTTACACAAAATTGAACCTTAAAATGTTAAATCCATAAAACTTCTTCAATGTTCTTCATTAGTTTATTTTGTTGACCAATTCCTCTTCTCTTTTTTTTCATCTCTTAAACTCTCTGCATTGAAATTACCTTTTTGATTATAAAATTTTACCTTTTTGTCGTTATTGCATATTGAGTTCAAAAGTTATTGATATTAATAGGTTTTTATGTGTATTTGATCAGTAACTCGCGAGAATTTTTGTAATATGGTATCTTGTTCTTGAGCACAATTGTTTCATGATTTTGTTTTGATTTGTTTAATGATTTACTTACTTTGCTACCTAGTTGATTAAAGAATTAAAGAATCTAGTAATTTTGACAGCGCATGGTTTTCTTCACATTACGTCTTTCGACGTTCTAGATGGTGTCGCCAGTAGTGGTGTTCGTGCTAAGATAATTGAAGTGGGGGTAGGGCATGTTGGTGGGTTATGATTGTGATTGTATCTAGTGCATTGTTGAGCTTGGTGCATTTCATCTTAGGCTCAGGATATGGCTAGTTGATCAACTTTTTTTTTGTGTGGCACACCCATTGGATAGCTTCGTTGATATATATATATATATGTTTAACTTTACATTTTTGTCATGTGCATGACTTTGAGTCTTATTTGTTAATTTTTAATAAATATACAACGAATTAGTTCAGTTAGGTGTAAAATTATTAAGTTCTCTTATTTTTATTGAAAAAGCGTGGGTCTAACGACACCACCTAATATTTCGCTTAGCAATCTGTATGCACTAACTCCGAAATACTTTCTAGAGAATCAACTGGACAGTCAGACTCAATCTAGGTAAAAGTATCTCAAGGAGTTAATATCTCTCTCTTGTTTTGATTTACTCAAGCTAATAGAAATTAGCGAGTCTTTAATCAAACACAAGGAATAACTTGGATGGTACCAAAGACCAATATCCAAGGATCAATCAATCACAATCAACAACCAAAGGTTGGATTACTCTAATTGATGATCCAACTCACAACCTATATTATTTCAATTATAAAGATAAAACAACATAATGCGAAAATAGAAATAACACAGACACCAGAAATTTTGTTAACGAGGAAACCGCAAATGAAGAAAAACCCCGGGACCTAGTCCAGATTGAACACACATTGTATTAAGCCGCTACAGACACTAGCCTACTCCAAGCTAACTTCGGACTGGACTGTAGTTGAACCCCAATCAGTCTCCCACCGATCCAAGGTACAGTTGTACTCCATACGGCTTTGATCCCAGCAGGATACCGGGCACTTGATTCCCTTAGCTGATCTCACCCACAACTAAGAGTTGCTACGACCAAAAATCGCAGGCTTTGACAATAAACAAATCTGTCTCACATAGACAAGTCTATCAAAGGATCAATCTGTCTCCCACAGATAAACCCTAAAGGTTTCGTTCCGTCTTTTGATAATAATCAAGGTGAACATGAACCAATTGATAATCCGGTCTTATATTACCGAAGAACAGCCTAGAGTTGTCAATCACCTCACGACAATCTTAATCGTATGTTAGCGAAACAAGATGTTGCGGAATCACAAACAATGAGACGAAGCTGTTTATGATTACTTTTTATATGTTGCCTATCGGAGATATCAATCTCAAGCCAATCAACCTGATTATACTCGTACGATAGAAGATGCAAGATCAGATCACACAAATACGATAAAAGTAGTATCGGTCTGGCTTCACAATCCCAATGAAGTCTTTAAGTCGTTAACCTGGTTTTAAAAGAAGAAAACCAAAGGTTAAAGGAGGATCGACTCTAGCACGCAAACTAGTATCACACGTAAGGTGTGGGTATTAGTTTTGCACAATACTAGATGTCTCCTTTATATAGTCTTCCAAATCACGGTTTGCAATTAAGTTACCTTGGTAACAAAGCAATCAATATCCACCGTTAGATGAAAACCTGATTTAGATTCAAGCTAATATTTATCAACCGTTAAATCGAAAACTTATCTTGTTACACACACTTGACAATGCACGTTTCTAGGTTTGTTAACCGTACCCAAACGTATGCACTTGTTGGTTCAACAATAGTTAACCAAAAGGTTAGCCATATGAGCATTTCATATCAACCATGTTCTTCTTCACCATAACTAGTTCAAATGACTTCAAATGAACTAGTTAGAGAGTTGTTCAATTGCAAGGAAATCTTATGTACTACACAAGACACAATTGAAGCAAAGATGATTTGATTCACTTGAATCGGTTCATGAACTTTTATAGCCACGGTTTGCAAACTGCATTCCTTAGTATTTTTAAGTTTAAGTTCATAAATCATCTTTAGATATATAACCTTCTCAAGTTCGCAGACTAGATTCGCGGACTTAAGTTACCGGGCAGAGTTTACAAACTCCAGCAGAAATTCTCGGGTATGAGAACTTCGCCGGTTCGCGGACTGGGTTCGAGGACTTAGCTTCACACAGGTAGTTTGTTAACTCCAACATTAATTCTCGGGTTTGAGAACTTCGGCAGTTCGCGGACTTGGCTCACGTCATTCTTCCGGTTCTCTTGATCAACAAAGTTCACAAATTTTGGTTCAAGGAATAGGACTTATACATAAATGTGTTTCCACAACAATGCTTATGTCCACCATTGGATATGTAATCTAAACTCTCATTTCAATCATTGAAACATTCTTAGAGGACGTTATATAGTTGTTACACCATTTCTCGTCAAAGGAATTTTCAAGATGATTGAAACATATCATGACTTTCGTCACATGGTAAAGATAAACTTGATCGAAGTGAAAAGCTTACCAACACATATTTCGAGATATATATAGGCGAGGTATACTCGGCTCAAAATACCAAATGTGTATAATCCAAGTCTATACATATAGCATACGACTTCTTGTCTCAAAGAGTAGGAGATAGAGTATATAGACTTTTGAGTAATAGATAAGTTCAAGTCTTCACATACCTTTTTGTCGAGAAGTTCCACTGGTTCCTTGAGTAGTTCTTTTACTTGTATGATGAATCACCATGAAGTCCTTGAGCTCAACTACACTTTTTATCCTAGTCCGAGACTTAGCTATAATAGACTGGAAAACAAGACTTATAGTTTTGATCACTAACATTGACAAACATGCTTGAGATAGCAATGCATGCGAGTTCGACCGTGCAACGCTCTAACATCTATATCAATTAAAATTATAATTTTACAAAGAAAATCTATAATTAAAACAAGACACCGTAATGACCTTTAGAAATATATCTCAAAATCGAGTTTAAGCTAATATATTGTAAAATGAACGATCTATATATCAGACTTACTAATCCTATGAAAAGATGAAGTGACACAGTATTAGAGTGTTACGTTGCATTAATATGTTGATGATGTTAAGAATTCTTTCATACAAAACTATACTTCGGTTGTCATGTTTTTATATATAGAATAGAACAATCTCATTACATGCAAGCATTAAAGGGTATATTGTGTTTGACTGATAATTTTCATATTATACGCATGAGTCCATTTTACATTGTAAAATAATGAACAATTCTACATAGGCTGATCCTGGTGTTGTTAAAATCTATACATGTTTCAAATACCAACATATATACTCCACTAATGGTTATGGTGATGCTAGTAAAAATTCAAAATTGAATAATAGTTTTTTTTTTCAGATGTGAGACTCCTTTGGTAGCTTAGCCAAATTAATTATGTACAACGAGTTTTAGCTTATGAAGTTGCAGAAAATTTCTCCGGCAAAACCCAAATATGAGTGATGAGAGGTATTGTTGCATAAAAATAAGGAAACTGGAGAAATCATACCGTGTTCTTTTTTTATTTTTATTTTTAGTAAATCGTGTCTAATGATATAAAAAACATTAATTGCAGAATCTCTAAAGAAATGGTAAGATTTTTAACTAATAAGATTGCATAAAAATGAGTTTGGTGACTAACGTGGACAATTATTAGTGATAGTAATTTCAAGGGAAAAATTTAATGAACAGTAAATAAGTAATGTCTATGTACAAAAAAATAGGTAAACCATTAAATTCCATTCATGCAATAATTGACTCTATTTATGCTCTGCCTCATTTGTTTTATAAAAATATATTTCATTGGTTTAAGCCTTTAAGGTTATACTAATTTTGTAGTTAAATATTGTTTTAATTCTTACCTTGGGGAAAATTAATAATTGCTTTGAAAACATTCAAATTGCAGAAAGGAATAATCAATTGAAAGTAAGAAAAAGCCTCTCTATAAGTAGACAAATTATTTAGAACAATTTTCAAAATAAGTACGTAAAAATGATTGATATCACTCGAACTTAACACAGTACGCCGTGCCTAGGAAACTTTGGTTTGATGGATAATCGATCAGACTATCTTAATCTTCAACCTTAAATCTTTCCCATGCAAAATCTCTAGTTTATTAATAATTTATGTCACTTTTGTACCACAAGTATTATTCCTGAACCGAAGAACACAAGTTGATTTGTACACGGTTAAGTATATTGTGAAACATCGAGAACATAGCGACCATTTTTTATTGTTTTTATCAACTAATTTAATTGATATGAGGAACCCATAAACTCTAATCACTCTTTGTATAATAATACATTAACCTATGCATAGCGGTAATAGATTTCTGTTAAAGTTAACCAAATCAAACCCTTTTTTTCTTTGAACGCAGGGGGAAAAAAACAATTAGCTTGTACGTTGCTACATTTAAGAGAGTAGAAATACAAGCAGGAGCTTGAGAGCATAAACCAAGATGCTTCCTTCAGTAAGCCTTATAGCAGTAATGATGCTTCTCGAGTAAACAGTGATGCATTCTTGGGTAAGAATTTATAACATAATGATGTATACGCACCAAGATGCTTCATTCGGTAAGCTTTATAGTCGCAGTCATGCTTCCTTGGGTAAGCATCATTGAAAAGCGCGGATGTGACACTAAGTATCCTTCTACAAATTAATTTAGTTGCGAAAGTAAATGTGGTAGATTTATGAGTTCATCTATATCACTCCAAACATATATTACAATCGTTCATTTTGTCCTGTGTGGTGTATTTATAATTTTGCATATGTGTGAATTGGTTAATATGAATGTATATCACACACTTGATTTTCACATATTTAAAAAATTTGTTAACTCTTAAAAGATCGACTTGTATTCAGTGACAAACTAAGATCACAAACTGATGGACGAAGTGAATTATCCATGCTAAAAACTTATTTTGCGATAATATTTTATCAGTTATCAACCAAAAAAGGAAAACCAAACCATTGTTTTCACAAGTTAGCTCTGTGATAATTGTTTACAATAAATAATAGTGTACTGCAATTAAAAGACGATATATTTATATCTCGAGAATTATCTGACGGCTAGATCAAAATGCAACAAAACATAACTAGCATAAACAAAGCAACATGATCTCTCACTCCTTTACTTGATCCATACATGAACATCTTAAGTTAATCTTCTTTTGTTTATTATTAATGTTCATCAAACATGCAGATTGTTAAATTACTGTGTGGGATCTAGTGATAAAGACAAACTATGGACCTGAAATGTAACTATGTGGTATGAATTAATGTCAGATTTTATTAGAACTTGTTATGTTTAAAATCAAAGTTATGATATTTGAAAACAACTTATAGACCTGAAATATATCAATTATTAAGTTTTCTATTTGGATAATACGACATGAATATTTCCTTAGATAAAGCTTCTAATTCTGACAACTATTGTCATGTTTATGGTCGCATTATTGATGTCCTAGGATCCTTAATATGATTGTTATATAAAATGAGTTATTATCGTGGATAAGTATTTATTTTGATTGAAGAAAAATTTATGAGTAAAGTGTTCATTGAATAACAAATTTAGGAATGCATTTTAAGAGTTTTCGGTCATAATATATAAACTGTATTTGGTTTCATGAACTTGTGTGGCCTTAATTTGGTTGGGGTTTAGCTTTACTTCATAGGATGCCCTAGCCAAAATATTTTCATATAAATTCATTTTCTGGATGGGTGAGGGGTGACGGTCCCCTAGACATCGTCACATGCAGAAGCAATATGTGTTGTTAAAACTTTCATTCAAATCATATTTTGAACTCGAACAAACACATTCTTTCCCATCAGACACCCATTACGCCTATTAATGGTATCTATTTGAGATGAACAAAGATATCCAATGGATGTGAATAGCTTATAAGTAGTGATGATTCATTTCCATTTAACACAAAAAGCATTCGGTTTTCTTTCTTCTATAAAGCATCATCAAATGATAAATTATTTGTTCTTGGTCAAATCAAGGGAGTACAACCCTTGAATTCGATTTCGTTTTTAAGGCTTCATTTTACCTATAAGACCTTAATTCGATTTCTACTACAACACCCACATTTTTCGCATGATGCATGCTCAAAGATGCGACATTGATTGAGATAAAACGTTCATCTCAAGTTTATGTTGCACGTATAGTTCATGTTGGCCCAGATCAGATGTTCCACCATAATGGTGCATCACTCCAGTGGAAGTTTGACCAAGAGCGATATTGCTATGGTGCAATACTCAAGTTGGTCATCGGGCCAGAACTGTTTATACACCACCATTGTGCAATTTACTAAACTCATTGTTGCAAAATCAGGTAAACTTGGTACATGTCCATCCTCTCCCCTTTTTCTAGTTGTGGAAATAGCATTAAGACATATATAAGGAAAGGTTGTTGGTTGAAGGTGCATTAAGTGGAGATGCATCTTTAAGATATAAAGCTTAGCTGGTAGAGCATACATGATGCGAAAACATTATATGTCGTGTTGCTAAGACAAGGTTGCATAAGAGTCATGCAAAACAAAGGAAATGTGAATGTTCTAATAATTGGCATGGCCCGATCTAGAGAACGCATACTCGCGAACTAAGTGACCCAATTGAAAAAGCGGGGGGTCTAACAACCACACCCAATATTTTGTTCGGCAATATGTATGGACTAACTCCAACAAAATTCCAAGAGATCCAACTAGATAGTCAGACGCAATCCATGAAATATATCCAAGAGTTATATCTCAATTTCTCAACACAATCTGCAATCGAACAGATAGAAATCTGTAAACCCGATTGATATGAGAAATAACTTGAACGGTATCAAAAACCAATGTTCAAGTGTCAATAAATTTCAATCAACAACCAAAGGTTGGATTTACCAATTGATAGAATTACGCATAACCTGTGATATTTCAATTATATAACAAATATAATCCGGAAAAGAAATAACACAAACACTAGAAGTTTTGTGAACAAGGTAACCGCAAATGTAGAAAAACCCCAGGACCTAGTCCAAATTTGAACACCACACTATATTAAGCCGCTACAGACTCTAGCCTACTACAAGTTAACTTCGTACTGGAATGTAGTTGAGCTCTAACCAATCTCACACTGATTAAGGTACAGTCGCGTTCCTTACGCCTCTGAATACCAGCAGGACTCTATGCACTTGATTCCCTTAGCCGATCCCACCCACAACTAAGAGTTGTTACGACCCAAAGTCGAAGACTTGATAAAAAAATCCGTCTCCCCCAGAAAAGTCTATTCTGATAGATAAATCTGTCTCCCACAGAAATACCTATGAAGTTTTTTTTCCGTATTTTCATAAATCAAGGTGAACAAGAACCAATTGATAACCGGTCTTATATTCCCGAAGAACAACCTATAAATATCAATAACCTCACAATAACTTAACTATATGGTAGTAGAACAAGTTATTGTGGAATCACAGAGAATTAGACGAAGAGCGTTGTGATTACTTTTTATTTCTTACCTATCGGAGATAAATCTTAAGCAAATCTTAGAGAAGATAGTACTCAATACGATAGAAAAAGTTAGATCAGAAGACACAACTAAAGAGAAAATAGTTGGGTATGGCTTCAGAATCCCAATGAAGTCTTCAAGTAGTTAATCTATAATGGTTTTATGAAAAACCTAGGTAGAATCAACTCTAGTCGCAACTAGTATCACATAAGAGGTGTGGGGATTAGGTTTTCCAGTTGCTAGAGTTCTCCCTTATATAGTCTTCAAATCAGGGTTTGATAACTTTGAAACAAGGCAATCAATATTCACCATTAGATGAAAACCTGATTTAAGATTCAAGCTAAGTTTGCTTAAAACCAAAGAAATATCTCTCCACCTTTAGATGGTCTTAGCTTGATACACACAAATGAAATATACCTTCATTTAGATATGGGTAACCATACCTAAACGTGTATATTGAGTTGGCTCAATAACAGTTAACCGAAGTTAGCCATATGAACACTTTTATATTAACCACATTTATCTTAACACTTCTAGATCAAATAATAAACAAATGAATTTAATTGTGTTACTCGTAGATTTTTTCAATTGTTTATATTCTCAAAGAAGTATACAAGACACAATTGAAGCAAAATCGGATTGATTCAAAAGAATCAGTTCATGAACATTTTAGCGACAGTTTGCAAAGATCTCATTCCTTAATTTATTAATAGATGTATTTTTTCATGAGTATGAAATCATATTTAACCGATTTTAGAACTTAAACCAACTCAGTTTGCAAACGGATACGCAAACTAGATTTCCGGACTTTGATCTTTTCCGACAGTTCGTAAACGGGTAAGCATACTGTCGTTCCAGACCGAACTCAGGTGAAACAGTTTCCAAGCGGTTACGCAGACTTGGTTCCTGGAATTTAACAGTTAAAACCGTTTGCATACGGGTATGCATACTTGGTTCCTGGACCTGAATTATTCTTACAACAGTTTGCATATGGGTATGCATACTATGCTATATCCAGACAATGGTTAATTGTTCTAAACTCCCATTTCAATCATTGAAACATCCTTAGAAGATGACAATAGATGTCTCACACAAAATATTAGCTTATAAGTAATTTTCAAGTGATCGAATGATCAATACGAAACATTTCGAGTCTACATCAAATGACTGTCTCACGGAAATCATGTAACATGTCACAAGGCGATTTTCACATGATCATATTTTGACTCATTATTTGGTTTCCAACAAATAAATTGTTTCCAACTAAACTTGTCAAGAATAACGATGAACGTAGTTAAAGCAAAAAGCTTTCCAACACATATTTCGAGAAAGATATAAGCGAGTTAAACTCAGCTCGAAATATCAAATGTGTATAATGTAAAGTCTATACAGATATACGATTTAGTCTCAATAAGAGATAAAATAGAATATACTTCTAAGTGATAGATGAGTTTAAGTCTCCGCATACCTTTTGTTGATGAAGTTACTCCAAGCTCCCCTTAGTAGATCTTCGTCTTCAATCGATGAACGTTGTGAAGTCTAAATCTAAACTACACATTCTATCCTAATCTGAGATATAGCTATAAGTAGACTAGAAATCAGGACTTATAGTTTTGACACCTAAACTTGACAAACAAGCTTGAGATAGCAACGCTTGCGAGTTCGACCGCGCATTGCTCTAACACCAATGATGCACACTCTCGTGAGTATCTTGCGAAAGACTCTTTGGAATACTCAGGCTAGGCTTTGCTTAGCTTTGGATTTGCAACACCAGTTGGATTTAGTTGTTTGTCCCGCTGTTGATGAACTATAAGGTCCTTGCTTGATCCCTTCAAGGTACAGGTAATGGTACTAGGCAGCCGCAATGATCTTGCACCATTATTGATCCAATACCTTGTCGTTCATATCATATAATTATAAGGTGATTGCGACATTATGGTTACCCATACCATCCGGCTTGGCAAAGCGAGGCAAGATGTTATTGTTTCCATACATGATTAGGTAGTCCATTTCTTGAATGCTCATATTTCATATCAAGATGTTTGACGTACGCATGACCAATTATAAATTAAGAATGACCGGGATTTTCCTTTAGCTATTAAGGAATATATTTGAACAATAAAAGGTAAGAATTACTGCACATGTTCAAAGTATGTCGACATCTTTACTTTGTAAATCCTCTTTCATATTTACAATCTTGGAACCGATTTGCCACACTTCCAAACAAGTTTAGAATTGGTTCATCTGACTTCCAAGAACTATGTGATTTATCAAGAACACTCAATCACCAAACATGGGTTTCACGGTTCTACCAAAACAAGTTTCGGTTTTACCAAAATAAGTTTCGGTTCTACCTCCATGTGGGTACTAGAATTAGTCATGCTAGATTTCCAGAATTCGGTTGACTAGGTACTAGGATCGGTTCCCACATATAGATGGTATCTAACTTGTATTTGGTGCACATGTCCATAGGATCGGTTCCCCAATAACTAAAAACTTGTTACACCTCTTACAAGGATCGATTCCCCTTTTGTTATCGGTTGCACCTCTTCATAGGATCGGTTCCCCAATGTCTACAGTTGGTCATACCAATAACAACAAATTGATCATACCATCTCAGGTGATTACTTAAGATCAGTTTCACTAATAAAAGTCATACCAATACAAAAGTCAGGCCTTGTGAATAGTTTTACCAAGAACATAAACAAGTCATGAGCGGTTATACTAATCACACATATTGGTAATCCAAAGATTTGCAATGAATAACAAATACCAATAAGCCTAGCGATTTCTCCTAGGATGAAATCTTCACCTTTACCCATACACATAATCACAATAGCATTCATACGATTATGTCGATGTCTTATATACAAAGTTCAAATTAAGCGTTATACTTCGTATTATATCCCTTAATACTACGTCTAACTAGAGTATAATCATTCATAGCTTCGAAGTTATGTTTTCAATACGCACGACTTGAAAGATATGTTAGGGAATGAAACAGTTCAAGTAAAATATTATTAACCTCAAGAGGAAGGATGATGTCGTCGTTTTAGCTCCCTACTTCTTCATATTCTTCAAGTCTTCACGCAATACTTGTAATGTCTCATATCCTAATACTTTCAAGCTAACCTGTACCAAGTTGAATCTAGCATATAATCAAGCGACTCTTAAATGAGTTTTGGTTCACTAAAATATGACAACCAAACTTGACATACCAACGCTTGGTGGGTTCACCGAACTATGCTCTAACAATCTCCCCCTTTGTCAATTTTAGTGACAAAACTCTTACATCATATTGATAAACAAATTACAAGAATTCATTACACATACGCTTGATTCCCAAATTCAACAGCCAATAACATGTATACATTCAATCGATAAATGCCGATGTCGACATTATAATGACAAAGATAATAATCCCCCTAAAGGTAATATAGGTAGATTTTCAATCCGCACATCTTTGTTATTTCCTTATCAATATGATATGCTACTTCCCCTTAGTCTATGCTTTACTTTTTCGTTATATATAACGTTTAAAGCACCATTGTCCTTTCCTTAGTGATACCAAATCGATACAAATCAATACTAATATCACTTGTTTACTCCATATATTTCTCCCCCTTTTTGTCACAAAATGACAAAGGTACGATCAAATAAAGGACAAACCGAAAGGATCTTACAAATCTTACAAAGAGACTTGCAAACCTATAAGAGTTAAGCACGAGGTTTCCACACACCATTTTAGATAACAATATCAAAACCGAAACTATAAAGTAATTTTGTTTTGATATGTTACCAAGGAAACAATTGCCCGAAGCAATTTTCCCTAATAGTTTAGCAAACCAAAAACCGACTAATCACCTTAGTTCTTTTGCTAAACCGATTGCACAAATACAATCGCTTATTCGATAAGACCAAAATAAAGATCAGAATTAACTCTTTTTTCTCACCAGGTTTCAATTATTCAAATAATAGCTTAGACCTTTCACTTTTAAACAAGACAAGTACTAGGTTAGTTAACTAGCATTTCTTGTTAAGGCATTCGATTAGACTTGAATAATCAAAACCTCCACTTTGATAAGTCTAACTAAGATCAGAATTAATTTAGTTTCTCTTATTCGGAATCGAATTGGACTAAACAATTCATCCCGAAAACCTTTTCTTTCGTTAAGCCATAAACAATTCATACAAACCAAATAAATCAACTTGCGTAATTATTTATCTCAACCGGAAGCAATTGAAACAATCATAAAGCACTGCAATTGCACCGTAAATTTTGTAAGCCTAAACAGTTGATACCAAAAAATAAAGCAAGATAACAATAGTTTTTCTTAACCAGAAACAATTGAATCACACACACATCCATACACAAACAATGGAATAAACATCAATTGTACCGAAATTTTGTTAAGCAAAAGCAATAAATATATGCAATAAAATCAGGCTTTTCTTAAACAGGAAAACGATTAACTAACAAATTCGTTACCTCAAGTTCCGCATCCTCTTCTCCAATTCTTTGCATCTTTCCAGGGAGGATATCATCATGTTGTCATCCTCTTGCAAGACAAAAGAACAACAACAACCAACCTTTACTAGAGAAAGGTCGAAAACCGGTTTTTAACTAATGCAAGGCAAAAGTTGAAAACCCCGAAACACATATGCTTTTATGCTAAACCAAGACGATTCAACATATTGTGACTTTTTCACATATTGTTTCAATCGAAACCCTTAATGATCCTTTGATAAAGCCTACCAACATGGGATAGAACTTGATCCCACTAAACCAAAAAGTCACCCAAACCATAAGGGTTCACAACATATGAGATCGAATATCAAGTTTAGAAAACCGAAATCATACATCCCATACACATACATAGCAATAAGATAAAGCATTCAAGCATAGGTTATGTAATCAAAAACTATCACAAGAAAAATTATAAAATAATAATTTTATTCATAAATACTAGATAGTTTTATTCCAAATAGACCTTATACAATTATTGAAAGAAATCAAAAACTGATGTCTATTTTCTTTGATTAAGCATATGACTTAATCTCTAGTGGTGCTCTTATTGTTCACCGAGGTGTCTTCAGTGTTCAAACTTTTGAAGCATGTCTTGTAAGACTTATCTGCCACCACTTTCTGTTTTTCGAGTTCTTCAACTTGAAGTTTCAAGTCAGCAAGCTCACTTTTTGTCTCTTTTATTTTACCTTCTAGTCCATCACGATCTTGAACCAAAGTAAAAAGATTTGGTTCACTAAAATATGAAGTTGTCGTTGTAGCTCCTTACTTCTTCACATTCTTCAAGTCTTCACGTACTACATGTAATGCCTCATATCCTAATACTTTCAAGCTAACATATACGAAGTTGACTCTAGCATATAATCAAGCGACTTTTTAAATGAATTTTGGTTCACTAAAATATGACAACCAAACTTGACATACCAATGCTTGGTGGGTTCAACCGAGCTATGCACTAACAGGGATCACTTCATAAATTTAAATAATCAACTACATGAACGTTATATGATTATTTATATTTAGGTCTGCCGACTACAAATGATTGCCTGATTAAACTCAACTAACAATTAAAACTCTTCGTATGTTAATCAAATCTTACTATCTTCTACATTAAATTATACTCAACTAAATAATCTTGTAAACCTTAACTTGGATGCTAGGAAATCAAAATAACAAAAACTCAAAGTTTGTTATTTTATAAAATTCAAAATTATGTATTTTAATTTTTGATAACATTTACAAAGTGATCCCAAGTTAAAAATATGAATTGTACGCCCAAGTTACTCCAATGTCCATCATCCCACAGAGTCTTGAATCTTGATTTAACAGTCGTCCATTAATACTTCACGACCTAACTCATCAATAATAGTCTTATAATTTTGTCTACAAAAAATCCAACCCCAAGATGTTGAATGCCTAAAAATTCTTCACTTCTTCGATTTTCTTTGTTATTTTTCATCGATCAATTCCTCCCTTTTTTCCTTCATTTAAATTCTGTGCATTAAGAGCACCTTCTTATTCACAAAAGTTTACGTTTTGTCCTTTTATTATTGCCTATTGAGTTCAAAAGTTATTTTTAACAATAGGTTTTAAATATATTTGATCAGTAAGTCACGAGCATATGTGTAATGTGGTATCTTGTTGTAGATCTTAATTTTTTCGTGACTTTAAATTGATATGTTTAATGATTTCATTACTTGGCTAGTTGATATAAGTGGCGAAGAATATAGCAATTTCAGCGGAACATATGAATTTCCTAGTTATGTACTTCTAGGGATGGTAACGCTTGTGGTGGTGTTTTTGCAAAGACAGTTGAAGTGGTGGCCAGGGTACATAATGGTGGGTTGTGATTGCGGCTAGTGTATTGTTGGGCTAAGACCGCTAGGTCCATTTCATCCCAGGCCCGATACGTGGCTAATGACTTAATTATTTTTTGTTTGTTTGTTTAATGTTTGTGCTTTAGGATTTGGCATGGGTGGCACACCCATTGGCTAGTTTCATGAATATCATCTTGGGTTTACATTATTACCACGTTCAAATTTTTGAGTTTATTTGATATTTTTGTTTAAATACATATTTTTCTCATTGTTAGAGAAGACTTGATTAAAACTTTATTAGAGTAGTTTTTTCATTACGATCATACGATAACAATTATAAAAACTGAAGCCGAATTAACAAAAAAATCTTTAAAACGTGCATATAGATTAAATGTTGAGTCAAGATCATTTATGATTCATATTAGTATAACCTAATCATTGGTGCAAAAATAATGATGATATCATGCTAGCTTGTTTGTGCTTAAATATGCGACAATTAAGTCTTCATAAGTAAATATTATATAATCTTTATCAGTAGGATACAAGTTGAAGATTGATAATGTGTCTCATTCAATAACTTGATTTTCTTAATATTGTCGGGAGGAGTATAATTATTCTTTAAATATCATCATTTATTTAAAACCCAAAGACCGTACGTAGATTTAATACCAAACTGATGCATCACGGATACATAAACATTATCGAATTAACACAAGTAAAATAAAGTGTTTAAGAAAACCAATTCATTTTCGAAAAAATGTTTAACGGAACTATAACAATCAGGGATCACTTCATAAATATAAATAATCAACTACATGAGCGTTATATAATTATTTATATTTAGTATGCCGACTACAAATGATTACCTGATTAAAGTCAACTAACAATTAAAAGTCTTTATGTGTTAATCAAATGTTACTGTCTTCTACATTAAATTATACTCACTTAAATAATCTTGTAAAACCTTAACTTGGATGCAAGGAAATAAAAATAACAAAAACTCAAAGTTTGTTATTTTATAAAATTTAAAATTATATATTTTAATTTTTGATAACATTTACAAAGTGATCCCAAGTTAAAAATATGATTTGTACGCCCAAAGTTACTCCAATGTTCATCATCCCAAATCTATTATCCATTAGGTCCATTGAATCTTGAACCTTGATTTAACAGTCGTCCATTAATACTTCACGACCTAACTCATCAATAATAGTCTTATAATTTTGTCTACACAAAATCCAACCCCAAGATGTTGAATGCCTAAAAATTCTTCACGTCTTCGATTTTCTTTGTTATTTTTCATTGATCAATTCCTCCCTTTTTTCCATCTTTTAAATTCTGTGCATTGAGAGCACCTTCTTATTCATAAAAGTTTATGTTTTATCCTTTTGTTATTGCCTATTAAGTTCAAAAGTTATTTTTAATAATAGGTCTTTAAATATATTTGATCAGTAACTCACGAGAATATGTGCAATGTGGTATCTTGTTGTAGATCTTAATTTTTTGTGACTTTGAATTGATATGTTTAATTATTTCATTACTTGGCTAGTTGATATAAGTGGCGAAGAATCTAGCAATTTCAGCGGGACATATAATTTTCCTAGTTATGTTCTTCTGGAGATGGTAGTGATCGAATTTTATATAGTGGTAAGAAGGTTGTCGTTCACTCGGACTTGATGAGATTGATTTTAAGAATTAATAAACTAAAATAAAAGAAAAATATATGTACAAAAAAATGGCACAGGATGAAGAGAGTTACTGGGACTAGGATTTCGTCTAATTCATAACATATGGTTCAGTTTATTTATTCTCAACAATGAAAGCTCAATAAAAATAACATGGACTCTGATTTTGCCAAGGTAGATTCTCAAAAGATTAGTTGTAAATCCTAAGCATTATGTATCAAAACATTTAAGCTAAGCACTCATCAAATTAAATAACAACCAATTAATTAAGATCATATTTCAATTAAAATTAATGCAAAAGTCTTAAAGGAATTAAATAATTTTACCCATGTATGAAATTCGTCTACCTCCGTCGTCCCAGTGTTGGGTTCAGTTCACCATGTTGGAAACACGCTCAAAAATTAATTTCATTGCTCAAAAGTGCTTACAAAGATGAATATTAATAAAAACAGATATTTGCAACAAAAAAGGCGTCATAAAGAAACTATAGTCCAACACTGTCGCAGAACAACTGTGGCAAAGGGAAGGAAAGGTGACAGTCAATCAACGACTGTCGTTGACTGTCAACTATTCTTCTCCTTCTTCTCCTTCACCTGCTGCTGCTGAAACTCACTCTGCAGCTTTGTTCTTAGTTCTGTCTCGTACCCAAACTCTCCATGCCTCTCTGTGAGTACCAAGCAACTTATTTATACGCACAAGACCAATAATATATCCGTGTTAATGCAAATAATCTTCCATTAATCAATATTATCCTCGGCTGCCAGTTAAGGAAATATTTTCTTTTTCTCCTCACTTTCACGCGTCAACTACAGCTTGCACACTCCAAATTCGTGGATCACAAGTTCCGGAAGAAGTCAGACTCCCTCTTTCCTCAAGCAAACCTCCAGTGATGCACACAGAATCCCGGTAATATCTCTTGACTTGTTTTCTTTAAACTCGGTGATACTGTTAGCTGTCAAACTCCAATAGAGATAGAATTAAATCTTCAGAGTATATCCTCTCCCATTTTATCCACGTAACTTCCAATGGTAAACACCTAAAGAAACTCCAGTGACTCGAGTATTTCTTCATTCCCTGTTTCGAAAAGGAAAGAAAATCTTCCCTTATCTCACGTAACCAAAGTCGTTATCACACCTGTATTGATGCATCAAGGTGATACCAAATCATTCCCGTGAATGAGTTCCCTAGAATCTTGTCCAAAACCAATTTCACAAAATACGCAGGTGCATGGAATTTTTCCCGCCATTTTTTCTATATTCAAACGTAGAGGAAGAAGTCCCCTTAACCAGAACTGAGGTGCTAATAGCAGGTAGGGTGGAAAAAGAAAAGAAGGTGCCCCTTATCCGTGAGGTGCCCCTTAGCCAAAACTGGGGTCCTATAGCAAATGTCCTTCAAGAGTTGCCCCGGGCAACTTTTCGAGCCGAATTTTCCAAGAATATTTATTTCCAAAGATACCTAAAAATAAAAAAAAAAACAAACAAAATTAGTACAAAAATCGAGTTCCAACAATATAGACATTGAGGACAATTCAGACACAAAAATGTGTCCATCAAATACCCCCAAACTTATTATTTGCTAGTCCTCGAGAAAAACTACTCTAGAAAATAAAATTCTAACTCACTAGGTGGCCATAGTAACCGAGTTAATCTCGGGAGGGTTTACCAGAGGTGTACCCACAAAACCATGACTTCTAATTGGTCACGAGTACCCAAAGAGCTATGAGGACGTATATATTCTCAACCTATCTCCAAGTAACTAGAATGCCAGCTCTAAAGCTGAACAAAGAATAGGGGAGACACATCCGCAACACTACTAGATAAAGAGATATTCACTACACAGCTAGATAAATATTGTAAGATGCATCCGCTTTATAGTTGGATAAGATTGGGAGAGAGATAAAGATGAGAGGGACATCTGCAACACAGTTGGACTAATTACGTGTGATGAGTTGAACCAGTGCTAGAAAGATCTTGTGTCAGATGGAACGCGGACTAACAAAGCAACCAATATGCATCTCTCTTCGACTCTCTCATAGTGCTTAGTAGAAACAATGTCTTCTTCGGCTTCAAATGTTGATGATAAACTCTAGAACCTCGTAGAACCTTGACAATTAACTCTTCTCCTTAATTTCTTGCTTGAAACTTCCTTATAAATTTCTACTTCCCTATGGCCTTATTGAACAAAAACCTAATTATAGAACAAAAAGAACGTAATGATGATTTATTTTCTTTATTTTATTTTTTTTCATTTTTTTCATTTTCTGTTCTTTCTTTTTTTTCTTCTTTTTTTTAATTTTTTTAACACAAAAATAACAAGACAAAAATTTAAATGATATGTCTTGGTATCATGAACTTCAACAACTTATATCATTTGCTCTTATAACTTCTTGTAAAAGTCTTCAACTTTGATTTTTGAATTATTCTTTTCTATTGTTGCTTCTAAACCTTAAACGTCTTCAACATTCTTCGTAGATTTTGATGTCGCTCCGCTTGTTGATGATGATAAGTTTCTACTGAGAGAGATTCGTAATCCATTAACTAAGACTACATTGTGAGGTTGCTTTGTCTTTCTGGCATTTCCTTCTGACCTACTTGCCTTTCCATCATGGATGGTTAGGTCCATCACGGTTACCCTCTAAAAGGAACAAGTTCTCTCCTGAATTTCAAAGATCTCAATGTATTTTTCTCTAATGTCTCAATAGAATGTTATCCTTAGCAATTCCAATTTCTATCTTTTCGGTTAGAAACAGTATGTAAACTTAGCTAACCGGATACTATGTGACGCTAGAAGTTTCTCCCTTACCCCCAAACTTAAATCTAACATTGTCCTCAATGTTCCAAAGATAAAATTAAAAAAATGAACAAGGAGAAACTATTACCACTTGAGGAAAAATAAATAAGGAAGAATATTACCGTGTCGCATGAAAATGGGTTACCTCCCAAGAAGTGCTAAGTTTAAAGTCTTCAGCCAGACTAAGAAAGCATTAGTCACCTTATAAAATCATAAAGTAATAGACGGAATAACTGCGGATCACCAAAACCAAAAAGGGCTATCACAAGTAAAAGGAATCTGCAACATAAAATTGACATATAAAGCACACCCTTATCTAGTTTGCTATTTAAGACAACCACATCTAGCTGTGGTTCAGGTTCAGGCTCTATGAAAGGGTCTAGATAAAATATTTTCATGTGCTGGAATTCCTCAAATCTAAGATCCGGTTCAGGTATTAGAGTCTGTAAAAACTCAACTAAGAACTTAGAAGCACATAACAACAACCTGAATAATTGGGGATCCTCTAAGTCAATCAGATTTGACTCACATAGTTGACCATAATAATGGTCATTCTTAAGCAAATTTGTCGACCCTAATATCCTAAAGTAATTAGGTTTAGTCTCAAAACTTAATAATTGACACATCTTAAACTTATATGTTACCACATTTGGTTGAAAAATATTTGGTGGAAAAACAAAGTCAATGATGGGTTTCTAACAACTGAACTTCTTCCTGGACATTATTAGGTTCGGGAGAGATAGTATGATGGTAATCTGGCACAATGGTTGAGGCACATATATCCAATCCCAAGTGAGGGACCTTTCTAAGAGTTAATGCACATGAAGAATGATAATGACCCCCAAACTTAGAGTTTTTAGTGTCTCTAGAAAGACTAGTCACAACTTCCCTAATTTCTAGGTCATCAGATTCCTGGAAATAGTCAATTGATTCTTCCAAGTTGGGTTCATCCTCACTCATCTCTACGAGTTCACTTTCTTTGTCTAAGACTATTGTTTCTAAATCGCTAGACTCAAAATAAACTCGTTCCTCTAAACCTTCGTTGGGTTTTTGAAAAGGAAATATTACATCGTCTAAAACGGGGATATTTCTAGTCAAATACTCGTCCTTTTGAATAGGTGAATAATTATTAAATTTTTTTTTATTTGTACTAGAATAAACATTATCATTATAAAGCTCATTGGGAGTAACATATTCCTCATCACTATGCATATATATTTTAGATTCTTCATCAACACTATCCACATTATAATAATATGAAAATGGTTGAACTTCATCTAAATTAGTGTTACCAATTCTAACCTCGTCATCTTGATAAAAATTATCCTTATTTTCACGGGTGATATAGGAAAGAATGTATTGGCAATCAAGAGTAATTCGAGCAGTTCTTTCTTCCGTCTCTAAATCAAGCCTACGTGTTGACTCAGCAAACTCACGTGTTAACTCAGTTAACTTACATGTTGACTCATCTAATTTCCTGAGGTTTTCTTCTAAAGAAGTTTCACTCATTTTTACAGTTCTTTCGTCCATAACTAAGTCATATGTGTTCGCTAACTTATGTGTCGACTCAAGTAACTTACGCGTTGACTCAAGTATCTTACGTGCTTCATCTAGAGGAGAGGAATTATAAGAACCTTGCTCGTATGACCGGTGGGCATGTGGATAGTAATTGGGCTCACCATGGTATGACCCATAACCTTCAAAAGTTTCGTGTTCCCAACCACTATTCACACTATGGTCATAAAAAGAATAATGTTCATGTTGCTCAGTCGAATAATCATTGTATTGGCTATACCAGTTCGACATCCTAACTGCAAGGGAATTCTAAACAAGCACAAAGAATGATGACTCGACTACAACAAGCTTATTTTATCTAGCAAACAAAAAGCATGATGGCTCCACTTAGATTGTTTATAGACTAGCTTCTATTCTTTCGAAAAGGAATTCGTTACAATCTGAGCAAACTTCTCTGGAATCAATCCGAGTTAAAGTAAGTTGAATAGAGACGGGGGAAGCTTAGTGGAGCTTTGACACCCAAGGCCTCACCGCCATTACAAGGCGGCGCATTCAATTTACAGAAACCATCATGAACTTCGAAGTATGCTCAATGGAGCAACCAATAGTTTTCGAACGAATTTCCTATTAATCTCGTTACCCTATCGGTCTCGTTCTAGTCCAAATTTGAAGGCTTAGGTTTGCGTAGGTTACGTGTTCCTAAGGCGGGAAAGAAGGAAACGGTGATGAAATCCGGGTCTTTATCTTGATTTGGCCAGGCCTTGCCCTTTACTAGAAAATTAAATCCGATTTCAGGTCCTCAACATATATGCATACAAAATCATCTAGTAAACCCACTGACAGGGGATTCACGGGTGTTTAGAATTCTTACCTCCCGTTCCAGATGGGTGATGAACCGTCGAAGTCGACTCGGGCCACCGACTGCAATGTCAGTGTACGATCCCGAGGAGGCGAGACAGTATCGTAACTGTAGTTCCCTGTGTAGTTTATATTTAAACCAACCCTTCCTTAGGGTTTTAAAAATAAAGTCCCATGTTCAATGTCCTAAAGAAAAAAAATGTCCAAAAATAAAATATTACAAAATAAAAACCTTAATTACGGTTTCTAAAAAAATAAAACAAAATAATATACAAAATCTTCTTCTTCACTCCTTTTGGATTTCTCTTTTCTTTCTTTTTTGGGTTTTTCCTTTCTTTTCAGCACTTTCTCTTTTTCTTTAGCTTAGCTCCAAATATGAAAGCAAACAAAAATACCAAAACACGTAAAAAGAACAAATAAAATAAAACCTAAAAACAAATCCGCGTCGGCGACGCCAAAAATTGATCGAATTTTATATAGTGGTAAAAAGGTTGTCGTTCACTCGGACTTGATGAGATTGATTTTAAGAATTAATAAACTAAAATAAAAGAAAAATATATGTACAAAAAATTGGCACAGGATGAAGAGAGTTACTGGGACTAGCATTTCGTCTAATTCATAACATAGGGTTCAATTTATTTATTCTCAACAATGAAAGCTCAATAAAATTAACATGGACTCTGATTTTGCCAAGGTAGATTCTCAAAAGATTAGTTGTACATCTTAAGCATGATGTATCAAAACATTTAAGCTAAGCATACCTCATCAAATTAAATAACAACCAATTAATTCAAATCATATTTCAATTAAAATTAATGCAAAAGTCTTAAAGGAATTAAATAATTTTACCCATGTATGAAATTCGTCTTCCTCCGTCGTCCCAGTGTTGGGTTTAGTTCATCATGTTGGAAACACGCTCAAAAATTAATTTCATTGCTCAAAAGTGTTTACAAAGATGAACATTAATAAAAACAGATATTTGCAACACTAAAAAGGCGTCAGAAAGAAACTATAGTCCAGCACTGTCGCAGAACAACTGTGGCAAAGGGAAGAAAAGGTGACAGTCAATCAACGACTGTCGTTGACTGTTAACTATTCTTCTCCTTCTTCTCCTTCACCTGCTGCTGCTGAAACTCACTCTTCAGCTTTGTTCTTAGTTCTGTCTCGTACCCAAACTCTCCATGCCTCTCTGTGAGTACCAAGCAACTTATTTATACGCACAAGACCAATAATATATCCGTGTTAATGCAAATAATCTTCCATTAATCAATATTATCCTCGGCTGCCAGTTAAGGAAATATTTTCTTTTTCTCCTCACTTTCAGGCGTCAAATACAGCTTGCGCACTCCAAATTCGTGGATTACAAGTTCCGGAAGAAAGTCAGACTCCCTCTTTCCTCAAGCAAACCTCCAGTGATGCACAAAGAATCCCGGTAATATCTCTTGACTTTGTTTTCTTTAAACCCGGTGATACTGTTAGCTGTCAAACTCCAATAGAGATAGAATGAAATATTCAGAGTATATCTTCTCCCATTTTATCCACGTAACTGTCAATGGTAAACACCTAAAGAAACTCCAGTGACTCGAGTATTTCTTCATTCCCTGTTTCGAAAAGGAAAGAAAATATTCCCTTATCTCACGTAACCAAAGTCGTTACCACACCTGTATTGATGCATCAAGGTGATACCAAATCATTCCCGTGAATGAGTCCCCTAGAATCTTGTCCAAAACCAATTTCACAAAATACGCAGGTGCATGGAATTTTTCCCGCCATTTTTTCTATATTAAAACGAAGAGGAAGAAGTCCCCTTAACCAGAATTGGGGTGCTGATAGCAGGTAGGGTGGAATAAGAAAATAAGGTGCCCCTTATCCGTGAGGTGCCCCTTAGCCAAAATTGGGGTCCGTATAGCAAATGTCCTTCAGGGGTTGCCCCGGGCAACTTTTCGGGCCAAATTTTCCAAAAATATTTATTTCCAAAGATACCTAAAAATACAAAAAAAAAACACAAAATTAGTACAAAAATCGAGTTCCAACAATATAGACATTGAGGACAATTCAGACACAATAATGTGTCCATCAAATACCTCCAACTTATTATTTTCTAGTCCTCGAGCAAATCTACTCTAGAAAATAAAATTCTAACTCACTAGGTGGCCCTAGTGACCGATTTAATCTCAGGAGGGTTTACCAGAGGTGTACCCACAAAACCATGACTTCTAATTGGTTACAATTATCCAAAGAGCTATGAGGACATACATATTCTCAACCTATCTCCAAGTAACTAAAATGCCAGAGAAATTAAAGGTGACAGCTCTAAATCTGAACAAAGAATAGGGGAGACACATCCGCAACACTGCTAGATAAAGAGATATCCGCTACACATCTAGATAAACATTGTAAGATGCATCTGCTTTACAGCTGGATAAGATTAGGAGAGAGATAAAGATGAGAGGGACATCTGCTACACAGATGGACTAATTACGTGTGATGAGTTGAACCATTGCTAGAAACATCTTGTGCCAGATGGAACACAGACTAACAAAGCAACCATTATGCATCTCTCTTCGACTCTCTCATAGTGCTCGGTAGAATCAACGTCTTCTTCGGCTTCAACTGTTGACGATAAACTCTCGAACCTCGTAGAACCTTGACAATTAACTCTTCTCCTTAATTTCTTGCTTGAAACTTCCTTATAAATTTGTACTTCCCTATGGCCTTATTGAACAAAAACCTAATTATAGAACAAAAAGAACGTAATGATGTTTTTTTTTTCAATTTTTTTTAACACAAAAATAACAAGAAAAAAATTTAAATGGCCTGTCTTGGTATCATGAACTTCAACAACTTATGTCATTTTCTCTTATAACTTCTTGTAAAAGTCTTCAACTTTGATTTTTGAATAATTCTTTTCTATTGTTGCTTCTTAACCTTAAACGTCTTCAACTTTCTTCATAGATTTTGATGTCGCTCCGCTTGTTGATGATGATAAGTTTCTACGGAGAGAGAGTCGTAATCCAGTAACTAAGACTACATTGTGAGGTTTCTTTGTCTTTCCGGCATTTCTTTCTGACCTACTTACCTTTCCATCATGGATGGTTAGGTCCATCACGGTTACCCTCTAAAAGGAACAAGTTCTCTTCTGAATTTCAAAGATCTCAATGTCTTTTTCTCTAATATCTCAATAGAATGTTATCCCTAGCAATTCCAATTTCTATCTTTTCGGTGAGAAACAGTATGTAAACTTAGCTAACTGGATACTATGTGACGCTAGAATTTTTTCCCTTACCCCCAAACTTAAATCTAACATTGTCCTCAATATTCTAAAGATAAAATTAAAAACATGAACAGGGAGAAACTATTACCACTTAAGGGAAAAGAAATAAGGAAGAATATTACCGTGTCGCATGAAAATGGGTTACCTCCCAAGAAGTACTAAGTTTAAAGTCTTCAGCTAGACTAAGAAAGCATTAGTCACCTTATAAAATCATAAAGTAATAGCCGAAATAACTGCGGATCACCAAAACCAAAAAGGGCTATCAGAAGTAAAAGGAATCTGCAACATAAAATTGACAAATAAAGCACACGCTTATCTAGTTTCATGTTTAAGACAACTACATCTAGCTGTGGTTCAGGTTCAGACTCTATGAAAGGGTCTAGATAAAATATTTTCATGTGCTGGAATTCCTCAAAACTAAGATTCGGTTCAGGTATTAGAGTCTGGAAAAACTCAACTAAGAACTAAGGAGCATATAACAACAACCTGAATAATTGGGGATCCTCTAAGTCAATCAGATTTGACTCACATAGTTGACCATAATAATGGTCATTCTTAAGCAAATGTGTCGACCCTAATATCCTAAAGTAATTAGGTTTAGTCTCAAAACTTAATAATTGACACATCTAAACTTATATGTTCCCACAATTGGTTGAAAAATATTTGGTGGGAAAACAAAGTCAATTTGGGTATTATTGCCTGGGTAAACCACATCAACCAGAGGATGGGTTTCTAACAACTGAACTTCTTCCTGGACATTATTAGGTTTGGGAGAGCTAGTATGATGGTAATCTGGCACAATGGTTGAGGCATATATATCCAATCCCAAGTGAGGGACCTTTCTAAGAGTTAATGCACATGAAGAATGATAATCACCCCCAAACTTAGAGTTTTTAGTGTCTCTAGAAAGACTAGTCACAACTTCCCTAATTTCTAGGTCATCAGATTCCTGGAAATGATCAATTGATTCTTCCAAGTTGGGTTCATCCTCATTCATCTCTACGAGTTCACTTTCTTTGTCTAAGACTATTGTTTCTAAATCGCTAGACTCAAAATAAACTCGTTCTTCTAAACCTTCGTTGGCTTTTTGAAAAGAAAATATTACATCGTCTAAAAAGGGGATATTTCTAGTCAAATCCTCGTCCTTTTGAATAGGTGAATAATTATTAAAATTATTTGTATTTGTATTAGAATAAACATTATCATTATAAAGCTCATTGGGAGTAACAGATTCCTCATCACTATGCATATATATTTCAGATTCTTCATCAACACTATCCACATTATAATAACATGAAAATGGTTGAACCTCATCTAAAGTAGTGTTACCAGTTCTAACCTCGTCATCTTGATAACAATTATCCTTATTTTCACGGGTGATATAGGAAAGAATGTATTGGCAATCAAGAGTAATTCGAGCAGTTCTTTCTTCCGTCTCTAATTCAAGCCTACGTGTTGACTCAGCAAACTCACGTGTTGACTCAGTTAACTTACATGTTGACTCATATAACTTCCTGAGGTTATCTTCTAAAGAAGTTTCACTCATTTTTACCGTTCTTTCGTCCATAACTAAGTCATATGTGTCCGCTAACTTATAGGTCGACCCAAGTAACTTACGCATTGACTCAAGTATCATACGTGCTTCATCCAGAGGAGAGGAATTATAAGAATCTTGCTCGTATGACCGGTGGGCATGTGGATAGTAATTGGGCTCACCATGGTATGATCCATAACCTTCAAAAGTTTCGCGTTCCCAACCACTATTCACACTATGGTCATAAAAAGAATAATGTTCATGTTTCTCAGTCAAATAATCATTGTATTGGCTATACCAGTTCGACATCCTAACTGCAAGGAAATTCTAAATAAGCACAAAGAAGGATGACTCGACCATAACAAGCATATTTTATCTAGCAAACAAAAAGCATGATGGCTCCACTTAGATTGTTTTTAGACCAGCTACTATTCTTTCGAAAAGGAATTCGTTACAATCTGAGAAAATCTCTCTGGAATCAATCCGAGTTAAATTAAGTTGAATAGAGACGAGGGAAGCTTAGTGGAGCTTTGATACCCAAGGCCTCACCGTAATTACAAGGCGGCACATTCAATTTACAGAAACCATCATAAACTTCGAAGTATGCTCAATAGAGCAACCAATAGTTTTCGAACGACTTTCCTATTAAGCTCGTTACCCTATCAGTCTCGTTCTAGTCCAAATTTTAAGTCTTAGGTTCGCGTATGTTATGTGTTCCTAAGGCAGGCAAGAAGGAAACGGTGATGAAATCCGAGTCCTTATCTTGATTTGTCCAGGCCTTGCCCTTTACTAGAAAATTAAATCCGATTTCAGGTCCTCAACATATATGCATACAAAATCATCCAGTAAACCCACTGACAGGGGATTCGCGGGTGTTTAGAATTCTTACCTCCCGTTCCAGACAGGGGATGAACCGTTGAAGTCGAATCGGGCCACCGACTCCAATGTCAGTGTACGAACCCGAGAGGGCGAGACAGTATCGTAATTGTAGTCCTTCCCTGTGCAGTTTATATTTAAACCAACCCTTCTTTAGGGTTTTAAAAATAAAGTCCCATGTTCAATTGTCCGAAAGAAAAGAAAAAAAATGTCCAAAATAAAATATTGCAAAAATAAAAACCTTAATTACAATTTCTAAAAAAATAAAATAAAATAATATACAAAATCTTATTCTTCACTCCTTTTGGATTTCTCTTTTCTTTCCTTTTTGGGCTTTTCCTTTCTTTTCAACACTTTCTCTTTTTCTTTAGCTTAGCTCCAAATCTGAAAGAAAAACGCATAAAAAAGAACAAATAAAATAAAACATAAAAACAAATCTATAAACAAATCCGCGTCGGCGCCACCAAAAATTGATCGAATTTTATATAGTAGTAAGAAGGTTGTCGTTCACTCGGACTTGATGAGATTGATTTTAAGAATTAATAAACTAAAATAAAAGAAAAATATATGTACAAAAAATTTTCACAGGATGAAGAGAGTTACTGGGACTAGGATTTCGTCTAATTCATAACATAGGGTTCAATTTATTTATTCTCAACAATGAAAGCTCAATAAAATTAACATGGACTCTGATTTTGCCAAGGTAGATTCTCAAAAGATTAGTTGTAAATCCTAAGCATGATGTATCAAAACATTTAAGCTAAGCATACCTCATCAAATTAAATAACAACCAATTAATTCAAATCACATTTCAATTAAAATTGATGCAAAAGTCTTAAAGGAATTAAATAATTTTACCCATGTATGAAATTCGTCTTCCTCCGTAGTCCCAGTGTTGGGTTTAGTTCATCATGTTGGAAACACGCTCAAAAATTAATTTCATTGCTCAAAAGTGCTTACAAAGATGAATATTAATAAAAACAGATATTTGCAACACCAAAAAGGCGTCACAAAGAAACTATAATCCAGCACTGTCGCAAAACAACTGTGGCAAAGGGAAGAAAAGGTGACAGTCAATCAACGACTGTCGTTGACTGTCAAATGTTCTTCTCCTTCTTCTCCTTCACCTGTTGCTGCTGAAACTCACTCTGCAGCTTTGTTCTTAGTTCTGTCTCGTACCCAAACTCTCCATGCCTCTCTGTGAGTACCAAGCAACTTATTTATATGCACAGGACCAACAATATATCCGTGTTAATGCAAATAATCTTCCATTAATCACTATTATCCTCGGCTGCCAGTTAAGGAAATATTTTCTTTTTCTCCTCACTTTCACGCATCAACTACAGCTTGCGCACTCCAAATTCGTGGATTACAAGTTCCAGAAGAAGTCAGACTCCCTCTTTCCTCAAGCAAACCTCCAGTGATGCACACAGAATCCTAGTAATATCTCTTGACTTTGTTTTCTTTAAACTCGGTGATACTGTTGGCTGTCAAACTCCAATAGAGATATAATGAAATCTTCAGAGTATATCCTCTCCCATTTTATCCACGTAACTTCCAATGGTAAACACCTAAAGAAACTCCAGTGACTCGAGTATTTCTTCATTCCCTGTTTCGAAAAGGAAAGAAAATCTTCCCTTATCTCACGTAACCAAAGTCGTTACCACACCTGTATTGATGCATCAAGGTGATACCAAATCATTCCCGTGAATGAGTCCCCTAGAATCTTGTCCATAACCAATTTCACAAAATACGCAGGTGCATGGAATTTTTCCCGCCATTTTTTCTATATTCAAACGAAGAGGAAGAAGTCCCCTTAACCAGAACAGGGGTGCTGATAGAAGGTAGGGTGGAAAAAGAAAGGAAGGTCCCCCTTATCCAAAACTGGGGTCCGTATAGCAAATGTCCTTCAGGGGTGCCCCGGGAAACTTTTCGAGCCGAATTTTCCAAAAATATTTATTTCCAAAGATACCTAAAAATACAAAATAAACACAAAATTAGTACAAAAATCGAGTTCCAACAATATAGACATTGAGGACAATTCAGATACAAAAATGTGTCAATCAGGTAGCGCTTGTGGTGGTGTTCTTGCAAAGACAATTGAAGTGGTAGCCATGGTACATAATGGTGGGTGCTTAATTTTTTATTTTTTTTGTTTGTTTAATGTTTGTGCTTTAGGGTTTTGGCATGGGTGGCTGATGTGTTTTCAAAGTTGTTGTGGTGATATGATTCGTTCAAGACTTGCGAAAGCGGATTTTTAGATTTTTTTTTTAATAAATAAAAATAGCGAACTAAATTAAAAAGATGTTGTGAAAATTATGGAGAGAATGGGGCTAGGATTCCACCATTGGTTGATATTAGTGATTTAATAAAACAATAATTATGCAACTCAACATTCAAATTGATTCTAATAGTATTGCCTAGACATGTAGATTTCCAAAAGAATAGATGTTAATCCAAGCATAGAATATCAAAACCCTAAAGCAAGCATATTCTATCAAGAGAAAATACACCTATCTAATCAAAATCATATAAACAATTTTTTGTTCAATGCAAAAATCATAATAGAGTTGTTGTAATTAATTAATAGAAATATATCACTTTTACCGAAACAACGGCTTCCTCCATAGCCCCAAGGATTGGGTTTACCTCATCATGATGTAGGAAACATGCTCAAAAGTTGATTTCATTGCTCAAAGTAGGTGTACAAATGATGAAATGGAGAAAATGATGAAAATCGGATGTTTGCAACGTTTATAATTGTTGCAAAACACTATTACAAAGAACGATAAATAAGAACTGCTGTTGTTATATCTCTGCGACCCTCGTGTGGCTGTCGTTGTCACTGTTGATAAACGACTGCCTCTGGTGGTCTTTTGTCCTTCGTGTTCTTGGTGCAGCAGCAGAAACAGAGTTCTGAAAACTCTTGATTCACGCCTCCTGAGCTCTCCTATCGACCCCAAACTCTCCTCCCCCCTTCTCTGCAACACCATAACCCTTTATATATCTAGTAGCACCAAGAAATCTCGCTATAACTCAAGATAATTCTCTCTTAACTCGGCCTTGATGAAAAATATTCTGGGAATATTTTCTTCCCTGATTTAGCTTCTCACGCTGTTTCCCCATGCCAAATTACTCTCAACGCACCCAGTCATTGTCCAGAAGTGTTCCAACATGCAGCAGCCACGCGAAAATCTCTTGGTCACTCAAACAGGACTCGGAATGGAAAACCAACCCGTGATGCTCTGATTTCATATCTTGGATTATCTAGCCAAATTTGATCGAAACAAACACCCATACCAGCTCTGTTAGGATATATCACAACTACCCATGAAGTTTCAGCGATTGAATCGCATAAAAACTCCTCCAAAATCCGATCGAAAAATCTGCCTGTGAATGGAAATGTTTTCCCGCCAAAATATTTTTTTGAAATGTTGAATATGAAGTGCCCCTATCCTTTTCTGGGTTGCGAATAGCAGATGGATGTTGAGGACAAATTTTGGTGCTGAGGATGAAATTGGGCTACGCATAACCTTGGGTGTCCCTTAGCCAAATCTGGGGTCCGTATAGCAAATGTCTTCCAGGGGTCCAAATAGCACTTTTTGAGCAACTTTTTCCGCACAAGTGTATTTCTCCAAAAACACCTACACAAACATAAAAACACCATAGTAAGTACAAAATCAAGCACTAGCAATAGAGACACTGAGGACAATTCAGACACAAACATGTGTCTATCAAATACCCCCAAACTTGTTATTTGCTAGTCCTCGAGCAAATCTAATATTGAAAATAAAAATGACTGCACTTAGCACGTGAAGCAAGTCGTTAAACCACTAGGTGGCCCTAGTGGCGGAGTGTTGTCTCCGGAGGGTTTACCAGAGGTGTACTCAAAAAACCTTTACTCCAGACCCTAGCTATCTACGCAGAAACTTGGAAAGCATTAAAGAATCTCCTTGGTTGGCATACTCTCATTGACTACAGGAGGAAGTACCCTGATGCGAAATTCCAGTTGTTGTACACGAGTTTGCACTCAGCATACTAAAATTCATATATAAGCGCCAGAGCTCTACTCAGATAGTTTCTGTACATCATAACCGGAGTCAACCAATCACATGGAAAGATTAAGAAGATGGATAAAGAGATGGTTAAAAGTGAACGATGTTTCCCATATCTGTCTGAAGGCCTCTGCCAAGGTGAACCTATCCTAATGGACTGAGATACCGGTCTGACTAATATCAGCACAACTGGCATATACAAGGGGACCAGTGGTCGATAAACCTGACTCTAGGTCAACACAACTGGCACATACAAGGGCACCAGTGGTCGACTTTATTGAATTTATTCCGGTTGGTCTAATGGTCTGGTCTCGTTTTTTTTTTTTGGTATCTCAATCACTCTATTCCACCCTAGCAAAGGTAACAACTTGAATCGTGTGCCCCACCAAATCACTTAAAAAATAAAAACAGAAGGATTAGGATTCAACGAGATATGGCGAAACTACTATTTTTTTTTTTTTTTTTTAATTCTAACAGCTGAGCTCTGTGCTTTTATGAATAGACTCTTTAGATGTTTCCATCTAATAAGATTGGTTCCTCAACTCCTACAACCAAGATGTTCCCATCTACTTAGATTGGTTAGTGCCAACCTTAATAAGAATAAATTTCTAGGCTCTGGAGTTTATTTATTGCAACTAAAATCTAACAAAAAATTTCTTCCTATACCCCCAAACTTAAATCTAACATTGTCCTCAATGTTCTAAAGATAAAATTAAAAGCATGAACAATGAGAAATTGTTACCACTTGAAGCAAAAGAGTTAAGGAAATATATTACCGTGTTGCATGAGTACCTCCAGGAAATGCTAAATTTAAAGTCTTTAGCTAGACATCAAATACCTCAAAAAGGATTGTCACCTTCCAAAGTCATATATCAATAGTCGAAACAATTGTGGGTCCATAAGACCAAATAGAGCAGACACCAGTATGAGACAACTGCACTGATTCAGAAAAATGAAAAGAAGGAGCACGTCCTCATCTAAGTTTTTGTCAAGACAACTGGGTTTATCTGCGGTGCGTAATTGAACTTCATATGTGTGTCTCGATAAATAGATTCATCCGAAAAACGGGTCTCTAATACCTGGGTTACCTCCTGGACAGTATCAGGAGAATCGGGTTGCGGAGTCTGAAAAGACTCAAGTAATATCTCAGATGTACAAGGCTCGAGTCCCAAGTTAGGGACTCTAATTAGGGATACGATACAATCACAAGAACCATCACTACCCCCAAACTTAGGGTTCACAGACAAACCTCTAACTATTTCTTGAATTTCCGGATCTTCAGAGTCCTTAAAATACTCAAGAGATTCTTCTAGTTCTCTACCCTCAAACTTAGGGTCATTATTCTCAGAAAAACCTAAAACTATTTCCTGAATTTCTGGGTCCATAGAATCTTTAAAATACTCAAGAGCTTCTTCTAAATATTGATGACATATCTGATCTAAGAGAATGGTTTCCTCAAAATCATCTAAAGAATCTACCGGTAAAGTGTCAAGCCAATTATCCTGAACCAAATCCTGAACTAAAGTCCTAATCATATTCACTTCTTCTAAATCATCGTTCTCAGAAGGTTGTCTAGTAACATTAAACACATTTAGTTCAGTGGTCATATTACCAAAGGATATGTTCATAAGCCCAGTCCTACAGTTGATGATAGCGTTAGCCGTGGCTAAAAATGGGCGACCTAAAATCACTGGGATTTGACGACTTGGGTCCTGAACAGGCTGGGTGTCTAGAACAACGAAATCCACAGGATAAATAAACTTATCAACCTCAATCAGAACATCCTCTATGACACCACGAGGGACTTTGACAGACCTATCAGCTAATTGTAGTGTCATTTTAGTCGGTTTCAACTTACCAAGACCTAGCTGGGTGTATACATGATACGGAAGTAAGTTAACACTAGCTCCTAAGTCAAGTAAAGCTTTATCAACCATGTGATTACCAATCGCACAAGATATGGTGGGGCATCCAGGATCCTTATACTTAGGGAGTGTTTGGTTCAGAAGAATGGAACTTACCTGACCAGCTAAAAAAGCTTTCTTATGGACATTAAGCTTACGCTTTCGTGTACAAAGATCTTTAAGGAACTTGGCATAAGCAAGCATCTGCCTAATTGCTTCTAATAGCGGAATGTTGATGTTCACCTTCTTAAAAGTTTCCATTATATCGTTGAAAGCCGACTCCTTCTTTGTTGGGGCTAACAAATGTGGATATGGGGCTCTAGGCACAAAGGTAGACCTATCAGGAATTTCTTGGGAATCCTTAGAGACTGTTTCAGTTTCCTCGTCTACGGGCTCCTCTTGGGAAGTAGAAGGTGGAACTAAAGTATGTCCACTAGGCATGGCTACCTTATTGTCTACCGTTTTACCACTCCTAAGGGTTGTTATCGAGTTCACATGGTTTGATGATTTCTCACCAGCCAAAGATATTTGATGGACCCCCCTAGGGTTGGGTTGTGGTTGACTAAGAAACTTTCCCTTTTCTCTTAATGCCTCATTTATCTGACTAACCTGGGTTTTCAACTCGGAAATAGCCTGAGAGTTAGCTTGTACCATCTTTTTATTTTCATTTAATCCTTGTGCAACCGATTGATGAAATTCTAAAGTGTTCCGAGTTAACAAGGCAAGAGACTCTTATAAACTCATGATTTTCTTATCTGAAGGGATCTGAAACTGCGACGGAGCTGAAGGATTCTTAGTATAGCCAAAACCTGGGGGAACATGAGCATTACTAGACTGACCTTGATTCTGGCCCTTGGACCAAGAAAGGTTTGGATGGTTTCTCCAGCCAGGGTTATAGGTTTCTGAATATGGGTCAAAATTCTGTCGGTTATCAAACCTAGTGTTGTTATAAAGAGCATTGGATTGCTCTTCAACAACATGGCCTTCCCAAAAAGGCTCATTTCTTCCACTACTACCACTAGAATGACCTAATTCTAAGGCTTCCAACCTTTTGGCTATAGCTGCTATTTTGGCATCTGACTCATAAGATCCTTCTACCCTATTAACATTTCCTCTACTTAGAAGAATTGTTTTCTGGGGTTCCCTACTATTTTCCCATTGTTGGGTCTTATCGGAGATTTCATTCAAAAACGTCATCGCTTCATCAACAGTTTTATTCTCAAACCCACCTGTGCATAAAGACTCGACCATGGTTGTTGTTGAATAATATAAACCCTCGTAAAGGATCTGAACTAACCTAACCTTCTCCAAACCATGACGAGGACATTGAGATATCAAGTCATTGAACCTTTCTAAGTACCTATATAAAGATTCTCCCTCTTGTTGGGCAAAAGTACATATTTGTGTCCTAATAGACGATGTTTTATGTCTTGGGAAAAACTTATGTATAAAGGCGGAAGTAAGTTGGTCATAGGTTTCAATTGACTCAGATTCCAAACTGTACAGCCAATATTTGGCTTTATCTTTTAAGGAAAAGGGGAATAACCTAATTTTCAACGCATCATCACTTAGGTTTTTAATTTTCAGAGTACTACAAAATTCCTCAAATTCCCTAACATGAAAATAGGGGTTCTCATTCTCCTTACCTAAAAATATTGGGAGCATCTGTAAAGTCCCAGGTTTCAGTTCATAATTTGTCTCGGTTTCAGCTAACTTGATACAAGACGAACGAGAGGTCCTAGTTGGGTTTAGCAAAGCTTTCAAAGTTGCCATTTCTGGAACTACCAAAGGACTAGGAGTACTAGGGGTACTTTCCTCACGAAGAGACAGATTCTCAAAACTGAAGTTTCCAAAAACGGGGCTCTCAAAAGAAGAGTCTTCGAGCTCCCCGCCTTCACAAGAAGAACTACTAGGTTTTTCACTAATCAAACGACCTAGAGTGTTTCTTTTCCAAGCCCGTTTAAAAACTTCGGGCATACACTAGAAAAACAAAATCAAAAAGAAAAGTCCTAAAAAGGAAGGGATGTTCTATGCAAACACAATCAAGGCTGACTCCACCACAACAAATCTACTGATTTCTAGCAAACAAAAAGCATGGTGGCTCCACTTAGATTGTTTCTAGACCAGCTTCTAATCCTTCGAACGGGAATTCGTTACAATTTAAGTAAACCCCTCTGGAATCAATCCGAGTTAAAGTAAGTTGAATAAAGGCGAGGGAAGCTCGGTGGAGATTTGATACCCAAGGCCTCACCGGTATTACAAGGCGGCGCAGTCACGCATTCAACTTACAGAAACCGTCAAGAACTTCGAAGTATGCTTAAAAGAGTAACCAATATTTTTCGAATGATTTTCCTGTTAAGCTCGTTACCCTATCGGTCTCGTTCTAGTCAAAATTTTAGGCTTAGGTTCGCATTTGGTGTCGTTTTCCTAAGGCGGGAAAGAAGATAACGGTGATGAAATCCGAACCCTTATCTTGTATGGACAGTCCTTGCCCTTTACTAGGAAATTAAAGCAGCCGTTTTCAAGTCCTCAACATATATGCATACGAAGGAAGACAGTAACTCGCTGACAGGGGATTCGCGAGTGTTTCGACAAACTTACCTCCCGTACCAGATGGGGGATGAACCTTTGTAGTCGACTCGGGCCATGACTCCTATGTCATGTACGAACCCGAGGGGCCGAGTTGATATCGTAATCACCGTCCTTATATGCAAACAGTTTATATTTAAACTACCCTTCCGTAGGGTTTAAAAATAATGTCCCAAAATTTAAAGTCCAAAGTCCAAAAATATAAAGTGCAAAAGAAAAAGAAAGTCTAAAATAATAAAAATCTACAAAAATAAAAATGTCTCTCTTTTTTTTTTATAAAATAAAAAAAAATCTTCTTCTTTCGCTCCTTTCGCTTTGCCTTTCACTCGAAGTCTTTAAGTATTCACCAAAAGCTTTGGCAAAATTTTCTTTCGCTACAAATTCCGAATTCTGTAAGAAAAAGACAAAAACCCAAAAACGTAAAGAAGAACAAATAAAATAAAAACCAAAAAAAAATCTAAAAACTCTAGCCTAAAGACAAGTCCGCGTCGGCGGCGCCAAAAATTGATGTGTTTTCAAAGTTGTTGTAGTGATATGATTTGTTCAATACTTGTGAAAGCGGATTTTTAGATTTTTTTTTAATAAATAAAAATAGGGAACTAAATTAAAAAGATGTTGTGAAAATTATGGAGAGAATGGGGCTAGGATTCCACCATTGGTTGATATTAGTGATTTAATAAAACAATAATTATGCAACTCAACATTAAAATTGATTCTAATAGTATTGCCTAGACATGTAGATTTCCAAAAGAATAGATGTTAATCCAAGCATAGAATATCAAAACCCTAAAGCAAGCATATTCTATCAAGAGAAAATACACCTATCTAATCAAAATCATATAAACAATTTTTTGTTCAATGCAAAAATCATAATAGAGTTGTTGTAATTAATTAATAGAAATATATCACTTTTACCGAAACAACGGCTTCCTCCATAGCCCCAACGATTGGGTTTAGCTCATCATGATGTTGGAAACATGCTCAAAAGTTGATTTCATTGCTCAAAGTAGGTGTACAAATGATGAAATGGAGAAAATGATGAAAATCGGGTGTTTGCAACGTTTATAATTGTTGCAAAACACTGTTACAAAGAAAGATAAATAAGAACTGCTGTTGTTGTATCTCTGCAACCCTCGTGTGGATGTCGTTGTCACTGTTGATAAACGACTGCCTCTGGTGGTCTTTTGTCCTTCGTGTTCTTGGTGCAGCAGCAGAAACAGAGTTCTGAAAACTCTTGATTCACGCCTCCTGAGCTCTTCTCTCGACCCCAAACTCTCCGTCCCCCTTCTATGCAACACCATAACCCTTTATATATCCAGTAGCACCAAGAAATCTCGTTATAACTCAAGATAATTCTCTCTTAACTCGGCCTTGATGAAAAATATTCTGGGAATATTTTCTTCCCTGATTTAGCTTCTCACGCTGTTTTCCCATGCCAAATTACTCTCAACGCATCCAGTCATTGTCCAGAAGTGTTCCAACATGCAGCAGCCACGCGAAAATCTCTTGGTCACTCAAACAGGACTCGGAATGGAAAACCAACCCGTGATGCTCAGATTTCATATCTTGGGTTATCTAGCCAAATTTGATCGAAACAAACACCCATACCAGCTCTGTTAGGATATATCACAACTACCCATGAAGTTTCAGCGATTGAATCGCACAAAAACTCCTCCAAAATCCGATCGAAAAATCTGCCTGTGAATGGAAATGTTTTCCCGCCAAAATATTTTTTCGAAATGTTGAAGATGAAGTGCCCCTATCCTTTTTTGGGGTGCGAATAGCAGATGGGTGCTGAGGACAAATTTGGGTGCTGAGGATGAATTTGGGCTACGCAGAACCTTGGGTGTCCCTTAGCCAAATCTGGGGTCTGTATAACAAATGTCCTCCAGGGGTCCAAATAGCACTTTTTGAGCAACTTTTTCCGCACAAGTGTATTTCTCCAAAAACACCTACACAAACATAAAAACACCATAATAAGTACAAAATCAAGCACTAGCAATAGAGACACTGAGGACAATTCAGACACAAAAATGTGTCTATCAGTGACACACCCATTCGCTAGTTTCATAAATATCATCTTGGGTTTACATTATTGGCATGTTCAAATTTTTGAGTCTTATTTGCTATATTATTGTATTATTTTACTTTTATATCAATCAAAATTTTGTTTTACAATAAAAAAAGAAGAAATGATTGCAATTAAAATAAGAAAATATAATGACCTTTAGAAATATATATTTTGTAAAATGAACACACTGTAAAACTTATTAAGCATGTGAAATAGCAAATTTAATATGGAAGAATATTATGTTATGTTACGATGTTGGTGGAGTTAAAGATTCTTTCATACAAAACTATACTTCGTAGTCATGATTTTGTATAGAGTGTTAGAGCATTGATCAGTTGAATCCGCAAAGCATTGGTATGTCAAGGTTGGTTATCATATTTTTGTATCAAAACTCATAAGTCGCTTGATTAGATTACTAGAGTCAACTTCGTTAGGTTAGAATAGGATGTTTATAAATGTTGAGAAATATAAGTATTACTTTGAAGACCTGAAGATTCTGAAGATGTATGGATATCAATGATGACATCATCCTTCCATTTGAGGTTAATAATACATGACTTGACTTGTTTCCATTTCTATATCGTAAGCTTACAAGTCGTTTCTGATTGAAAACATAACATGTGAAGTTATATACATAAAACTCTAGTATAATAGACTTTATCATCATATTGTGATTATATCAATAGTGAGAAGTACTTTATATTGGTACATTGAATTACAAAGTATAATGCTTATCTTTTGAACTTTGTAATTACAACATCGACATAATCTTTGTAACTCATTACGAGATTGTGTAGTGAACATAGGTTTGATTTCATACCTAGAAAATTATGTTTAATTAGATGATTTTCAGGAAGTAGATATACGAACTTGTTTCGTAGTTTAAAGGAAATCAAAAGGATTGAAGGTCCGGTTTTCATTGAAGATCTTTAGGTTGGACCGATTGTAACCTATATATGGAATCAAGGTAGAACCGATCCTAGCTTATGTTGGGAGTCAAGGTAGAACCGATCTCTACCTATATTGGGAGCCAAGGTAGAACCGATCCTAACTTGTTTTAGGAGTCATGGCAGAACCGATCCCAATAGGCAAAACCGATTTCTTCAATTCACTTACAATTTATGGTTTGTGTTGGGAATTGGGTTTGTAAAATAGAAAATTTCAAGATGTCGACATAATGAGTAAATTGAATATATGCTGAAACTTTATTTCTTAATTTTTCAAAGATATTCCTTGATACTCAAGGTGGGATCCCAAACCGAAATAGTAGAGAATATTTTTTAAGATGTTCGAAATAAATATGTTTTGTTTTACCAGCAATCAAAGCATATCTCTGGAATGATATATTAGTTAAGTGCTAGCTAATATTGAGTTGTCCATCAAGATTTAGGTCATACAGTTGGACACTGGTTGGAATTAGACGAAACTGAATTCAGGTGCTTTATTGCATATCTTAAGAATATTTTTGTTATTTAAATTCCTTGGTGTCCAAACTACCTTGGTCTATAAATAGTGAAGTTTGTTTTTCTTACAAACTTATCCTGATCCCGGCTGACTTCATCTTTGTTGTTTCTGGTGTAGCCGACTAATAGTATTCTCGTAATACTATCTTGGAGAGTAACCTAGTTAGACGAAATCTCTGACATCCGCTAGTTTAAATACTTCTTTGGGAACAAGAAGCGTCTACTAGTACCGTTGGTGGTAAACTATAATTGCATTGTTATTTTAGTTTTCAATTATTGATTTGATTGACTAACTATTTGTTAACTTTTGATTGCACCTAGTTTGAATATTCTTGAGAGCCTTCTCTTCTGACATAAGGTCACTCAAAATAGATAAAGAGATTAGTGGTAGTTCAGATCTGTCTTTAGATCTGACGTTGAATTATGATCATCCATTGTTAACAGACTTCGTTCCATGCGTGATCGATCATACGTCGGAATCAATTTTGTTATTATACATGTATAGAAGACTACTGAAGATTTGAAGACAAGAAGATTTTTCCTATTGGTTTCGTATCTTTGTGATTTTCTTCGTGCACAAACTTGATAGGATGGGATCCGACTAGATCTAGTGTATCTTTTGATAGACTTGTTATTGCTAGTCATATTTAGATCGACAAGTTTGACCCGATCTGGTTAACTTTTTAATCCACATCTTGGAAGATCTAAACCCGACAAAGGAGTTTAATTGATATTAAACAGAAAAGCCTTTGTCATGCTCAACTACAATATCTCTGATTGATTTCCTGAGATAGGAGAGCGGTTACTAAACATATTAGTTATTTACTGTTTAGAAGACGATCGAAAGGGTTGAGTGCTTAAAGTCTTCATAGAGGCTGAAGCAACTTAAGATAGTGGACTCTATCTTAGATTCACGTGCGCTGGCCAGATTCGTTGCAGGTGCAGGGATATATACTGAGGAAACTAGGGGTAGTTTACTTGGTCTCAACTATACAAAGTTGGTAGTGTCTTTGTATAACGACTTAGTTCTTAGAGTATTCAAAACTGGACTAGGCCCCGGGTTTTTTCTGTATTTTTGGTTTCCTCGTTAACAAAATCTTTTTGTGTCTATACTTTTACTTTCCAAAATTATAATTATTATTTTAGTTATAATTAAAATTAAATACATTGTATGTTAAACCCAAACACTTGAGTTGATCCCTATAACTGTGTTCGGTTTCAAACTAGAAATTTATACCAAGTGTATATCTTGTGGTTTGCTATCTTCTTGACAGTTCCTGTCTATATTAGATCACGCAAGATATTAGACTTATAGGTTGATATTGAAAAATTGTGATGTATTTGGTACCCTCTTCATTTCATAGAGAATAAATATATTTTTTCAGTGTAAGCACGGAAGGGCATATTTTGTTTGGGTGATAATTTTAATATTGTGTACGTGGATCCATTTTACATAGTTAAAAAAAAAAAACAAGTCTACATGGATTGCGATTTGGAACATCTTAAAAATACAGTGCAAACGGATTTGAGTAATAATGAGTTTTTTTGGGGTGAAGTGTGGGTCTAATACAAACGTGAACCGCTAGAAAATCGGTTTTAAGAAAGATTTGTTTTTCTCAGTCTAACAAGCACTTTCTGTGAAGCAAGTCTCTTGCTAATGTGAGACTTAAATTAGTTTTTGTTGCACGTAACTCACTTCATTTTGCATTAGATTCTTAATGACAATCTGGATGCATGGATGTATTTCGAAGATCAACAATAATTTGCTTTGGTTTTGAGCTTTTTTTCTTTCGCTATTTTTTTAGCATAGATTTGTTTGGCTAGTTCTTGGTACGATTTAGCATAGATTTGTTTGGCTAGTTGTTGGTACGATCATATAATCCAAGTGCATACATTCCCCTAATTAATGGTTATGGTAGTGGTAGTAAAAGTTCAAAATTGAGTTAAATAGGTTAGCAAGTGTGACACTCCCTTGGTAACTTACGCAAACTACATATATCTAGTCTTAGCTTACGCAATTACAGAATCTTTTTATTTCGCGGAAACCAAATATGGGTGGCAAGAGAGGCGCTGTCGAATAGAAATAAGGAAATTGGGAATCCAAACAGTGTTTTTTGTTGTTATCATATTTGTAATATATTATATCTAATAACAGAAAAAAAACATTAATTGCAAAATCCCTATAGAAATGAAAAGAATATTAACTATTAGATTATATTAAAATGAGTTTGGTGACTGATGTGGACAATTGTTAGTGACAATAATTTTATTGGTAAAATTTAATGAAAGCCTAAATAAGTGATGTACGTGTACAAAAAAAATAGGTAAATAATTAAACATTATTCATGCCTAATTGTGCTCTGCCTCGTTTGTGTTATAAAAATAAATTTTGTTTGATATTAAGGTTCTAAGCAATTTTCTAGTTATTTGTATTTTTAGTTTCCACTTTAGGGAGAATTAGTATTTCCTTTGAACACATTCAAATTGCAGAATAGAATAATCAACTGACAAAAGATTCTCTAAACCTAGACAAATTATTAAAAAAAATTGCAAAATAAGATCGTAAATGATTGATATTACTGGAACTTAATACAGTAAGCCACGCCGCAAAAGTTTGGGGTGATAGGTAATTAATCATCTTAATTTTCAATCCTACGCCTTTTATGCACATGCAGAAACTCTAGTTCATTTAACGAATTATGACGCTTTTGTACCATAGATAGATATTATTTTCAATCGAAGTCTACATGTTGCTCCATACACGGCTAAGCATATTGTGAAATATCAAGAACGTATCCAATATTAAAAATTCCAATTTTTAAATGCTGAAAAAAATAATCAACTGGCAAAAGATTCTCTAAAACCAGACAAATTATTAAGAGAATTTTACAAAATAAGATCGTAAATGATTGATATCACTGGAATTTAATACAATAAGCCGCGCTGCAAAAGTTTGGGATATTAGGTAATTGACCATCTTAATTTTCAATCCTAAACCTTTCATACAGATGTAAAAACTCTAGTTTATTTAACGAATTATGTCGCTTTTGTACCATAGATAGATACTATTTTCAACTGAAGTCCACATGTTGCTATGTACACGGCTAATTATATTGTGAAATATCGAGAACGTAGCGAATGTCAATCCATTTTTTTATCAACTAATTTAACTGGCATAGAACCCATAAACTCTAATCACTCTTTACATAAATACATTAACCTATGCATCGTGGTAAAGAAAATCTGTTAAAAGTTAAACAAATGAAACAATTTTTCACAGAATGTTTTTCATTTTCATTCTTTGAATGTGACACCCATAATAATTACGTCCCGAAAATGTAGCTCATAGTTTCACGCTTTTGAACAAAATGGCCTTCTTTTTTTGCTTCTTTTTGTGGGTAACGCTAACTACATTCTGAAGTACTTTTCACTGAATTCCTCCACAAGTGAAGAATTCTAGGTCAGCGCACAATTCTACTTACTCTTCTCTGTCCCAATAAAAGCCGACTTGTTCCGGAGAAAAAAATAAATAAAAAATCAGTGTTTTTTTTTTCTTTTTCCTTTTCCTTGCATAATTCTCCTGATTTCATTTCCAGTGATCAAATAGCCATGGATACTGATGCTTCTTATTCTTCTTCTTTTTCTTCTAACAGTAGTAGTTTAATAGTTGACAACAGTGATTTGATTGGTACGAGAGTTTCATCATCATCTAGTAGTACCTATGGAACGCAGAGTGCTAAACAATCTCGAGACGTTCGTGTATTGCTCATCGATTATGATAAAATAACCCTTCATGTCATTTTAAGAATGCTTAAAAAGTTCGGTTATGAAGGTACCGTTTTGGTTTTCTGTTTCTATATATCTTAACTCTGAATGCATATATGGGAACATGGTCTAGCTAGCCAGATCTTCCGAATTGTTTTTATTACAAAAAATATTTTTCGCACTTGATTATTACAATGCTCGACTCACAAGTGACAGTCTCAATATAATGTTATTGTCTTTATTATTCATAGATTTGGTTTCTTTATAGCTTTTGAATTCTATTTCTTCTTGATTCATCATCATCCTGATAAGTTTAATGTATCTCTGGTTTTTTTCTATGATTTGGTATCTATGCTGCTACGTTTGATGTTCTTCTTTTGTGTTTCTAGATAATTGAACGACATTCACGCCTATTTATAAATAGTGATGAATCTAGATAAGAATCCAGATAAGAACAAGTGATGCCAGTGCAACCATATCTAAGAAAATGCAAATCCGTCAGGCAGGATATAAAGACGTAGAACCGGTTCCATGTCCGGTTGAAGATAGGGTTGAAGGTGGCATTAGTTTATGTGATCAACATGTTTTTGTTGGGGACACAAGACATCCATGGAATTTCTGATGATTTGTGGCACTTGGGTGGACAACCTCTCAGAGTTCAACAATTATCCATGGGGCGAGAGGGTGTACAAGGCGACTCTGTTTCAAAATGACTCTGCAATTAAATCTCAAATGAAAAAAGGAACTGTTGGAAATATGATTAGTAAACCAACTGTCAAGACAAAAGGAATGCCACAAGTGTTGGTGGTAAGAGTGATTGGCCTGATATTTTCTGCATGTCTAGTATCTGGTAATTGTTGTTTTGAATAGTTTTTGTTTGTACCGCAGGTTTGGTTCCTTATGTTGTTCCCGGGTGTGCGCGAAGAATGGGGAACAAAGTATACAGTTGAAGGGTGGCGCCCTCATGTTCTTGACGTGTTGTGCACGGAAGTCGTTCGACATCAACATCTATGTGAATCAGTGACACGTTCAGATGTGAGTGAAGAAATGATGTGTTATCGCAATGATTCAGAACTGTTAGTAATTCTTGGGGTAGCTGAAGGACCCCTCAGTTATAAACAGTAGGAGGATCTCGAGGCTGAAGGACCCCTCAGTTATAAACAGTGGGAGGATCTCGAGGCTGATGGTCTGTTACGAAAGTATGAAGGTCGTGTTCCGGGAAATGCGCCTGATGGTCTGGAGCATGAAGATGAGATCCTGGAAGATGGGAAGACGAAGAGTATGGAAAAAGCAGCACGTGATGAGAAAGGAAATGATTCTTATTTAGGTCAATTTCGTAGCCAGATAAATGACGTTAAGATTCAACTAGGGCATACTAACGATCAGACTAGTGCAATGTTGCGGATACTGATCGAATTGAGACATGATATGACCGTGATAAAGAAAACTATTGTGAGTAAATTTTCAAATTGTGGTTGTGCTATAGGTTAAAATATCAGATAAATCTTGTTAATTTTTTATGCATATAAGTTAAAAGGAAAACTTGACTAGTGATGAATCCAGATAAGAATGGTTGAAAACGATTTCCAGACACCGTGTTTTTATTTTTTGTTTTGTTCGGTGACTTCATGTTAATTTGACTTTGTTTTGATATAACATAGCAGGGTCGTCCTTCAGAAACAGATGTAACGCCCTCGGACGAAGAAATACCTCAAGATTTTGATGCGTACTGGAGACAAATGGAATCTTATAAACTTGAGGCTGGTATTGAATCTAAAGACGATAGCCAGATAGATAACCAAAACATTTTTAATGAAGGAAGTTGCCGATATGATTCTTGTGGATATGAACAACACGATAAGTAACTAACTACTATCTTCCTGACATCTGTGTTATATTTCCAATTTATCTAGGATGTTGGTTGTTGCAAGTAATAGATAATGGTATAATCTGATGCCAACTCCATTTATGCATATAGTAACACCTAATGCGACATTAGTGGAGGCGATAAGGAAGAATCAAGCGGAGCTGGTTCATATGACTCTCTATCTGGCGGCTCTGAAAAAATTGCAAATATTACGTGCATGTCTTCTTTGGGACAAATAAAAATTTATGTTCAAAATTAGGGTTGTTAATCTGGGTGTATGTTTCTCTTGATGTTGTTAGATTAGGTTTATTAATCTGTGTGTATCTTTCTTTTTATTTTTAAGATTTTTGTTTGTTCTATAGTAGGGTTTGTTGATATGGGTATATTTTTCTCCGACCTGTTTCTCTTTGATTGAAATTCCATTTCATTGTCTCCGGACCTCCGTGAAAATGCGGGGGTTTAACAACCACACCCAACAATTCGTTTGGTAATCTGAGAGGACTTACTCCAATACACTTTCTAGAGAATCAACTAGACATTCAGACTCAATCTAGAATAAAGTATATCAAAGAGTGTAATATCTTGATCTCTCGATTTAATTCTTACTCAAGCAAATAGATCTGCGAGTCTAATTAAATACAAGAGAGATAACTTGGATGGTACCAAAGACAAATATCCAAGTGTCAATCAATGTAAATCAACAACCAAAGGTTGGATATTCTAATTGATTGATCTAACGCACGTGATATTTCAATTATATAACAAATTATAATGCGGAAAAGAAATAACACAGATACCAGAATTTTGTTAACGAGGAAACCTCAAATGCAGAAAAACCCCGGGACTTAGTCCAGTTTGAACACCACACTGTATTAAGACGCTACAGACACTAGCCTACTACCAATTAACTTCGGACTGGACTGTAGTTGAAACCTAATCAATCTCACACTGATTCAAGGTATAGTTGCGCTCCTTACGTCTCTGATCCTAGCAACATACTACGCACTTGATTCCCTTAGCTGATCTCACCCACAACCAAGAGTTGCTACGACTCAAAGTCGAAGACTTGATAAACAAATATGTCTCACACAGAAAAGTCTATAGGATTGAATAAATATGTCTCCCACAGAAAGACCCAAGAGTTTTTGTTCCGTCTTTTGATAAATCAAGGTGAACAGGAACCAATTGATAAACATGACTTATATTTCCGAAGAACAACCTAGTATTATCAATCACCTCACAATAATCTTAATCGACTAGCGAAACAAGATATTGTGGAATCACAAACGATGAGACGAAGATGTTTGTGACTACTTTTCTATCTTACCTATCGGAGAAATAAATCTCAAGCCAATTTTACAATTGTAATCATACGATAGAAACAACAAGATCAGATCACACAACTACAAGAGAAGTAGTATCGGTCTGGCTTCACAATCCCAATGAAGTCTTCAAGTCGTTAACCTACAGGGTCTCGAGAAGAAACCTAAGGTTAAAGGAGAATCGACTCTAGCAATACAACTAGTATCACACAGGAGGTGTGGGGATTAGGTTTCCCAGCTGTTAGAGTTCTCCTTTATATAGTTTTCAAATCGGGGTTTGCAATCCAAGTTACCTTGGTAACTAAGCATTCAATAATCACCGTTAGATGAAAAACCTGATTCAACCAAGCTAATATCTTTCAACCGTTAGATCGAACTTAGCTTGTTACACACAAATGAAATGTACCCTCATTTAGGTTTATGTAACCGTACCCAAACGTGTACACTCATGTTGGCTCAACAATTAGTTAACCGAGGTTAGCCATATGTTTACTCTCATATTAACCTTATTCTGCTTATCCATAACTAGTTCAAATGACTCAAATGAAACTAGTTAAAGAGTTGTTCAATTGCATAGAAGACACAATTGAAACCAAATCGGTTTGATTCACTCGAATCAATCATGAATATTATAGCCACAGTTTGCAAAGATTGCATTCCTTAAGATTTAAATGTTTAGGTTCATGAACATACCGATTTGACAAAATAACCAGCTTAAGTATGTGTACGGGTATGCGTATTAAGCAACTGTATTTGAGTTTGTTAAGTTTCTGAACTCAGCAGAAATTCTCGGTTCGAAAACTTCCGCCAGTATACGTACGAGTACGCGTACTTAAAGTGACTAGTTTAGGAGTTTGTAATTCCCAAACTCAGCAGATATTTTCGGTTCGAAAACTTCCTCTAGTATGCGTACGTGTACGCATACTTAAGGTGACTAGTTTAGGAGTTTGTAATTCCTAAGCACAACAGATATTTTCGGTTCGAAAACTTCTACCAGTATGCGTACGGGTGCGCATACTTATGTTGTCTCCTTCACCAATTTTGTGTACACACATATGCATACACTTGGTTCTCGGTTTATGGATGTATACATTAATGTGGGAACACACCATATATGCTTATATCCAAAGATGGTTATATCATCAGCTCTTAATTTCAGTCATTGAAACTTTCTTAGAGGACGTCATATAGTTGTTGTTCACAAACTATTTTTCGCCAAAGCGATTTTCAAGTTATTGAAATTATCATAATGAAACATTCCAAGGCAACACCAAATGATTGTATCACACAAACCATGTTAGATGTAACTCAGAAATTTTTATATGATCTTATTCGTACTTTCGTCACGAATGTAAGATGAACATGGCTAAAGCAAAAGCTTGCCAACACATATTTCGAAATATATAAGCGAGATAAACTCAGCTCGAAATCTCAAATGTGTATAATAGAAAACTATATCGTAACACGACTTATGTCTCAATATAGGAGATAAAGTAGAAATAGACTTTCCAAGTGATAGATGAGTTTAAGTCTCCACATACCTTTTATTGATAAAGTTCCGCAAGCTCCCCTTAGTAGTTCTTCGACTTCAAATGATGAACGCCGAGAGATATAAGATCAACTACACTATCTATGTCCTAGTCCGAGACATCTATAAATAGGCTAGAAATCAAGACTTATAGTTTTGATCACTAACATTGACAAACATGCTTGAGATGCATGCGAGTTCGACCGAGAAATGCTCTAACAATCTCCCCCTTTGTCAATTTTGTGACAAAACTATCAATACATATGGATTACAAAATAAATAAAAATTGAAGCTTCATCCACATGCTTGATCTCCTTGGCATCTTCAACACGACTCGAAATCTTCGTCACTTCAAAGTATTCCAATGATCCCAAGGGTTGTAAGTTTAGCATCATCGTTGTTGAGGATCCGTAGCTATAAAAATGAGAAAACAAATGCTCTCAATCATTGTTATAAAGTTCAATTGTATTTTAACTCTGACAACAATACTATGGTGATATGTATCACTCTCCCTTAGTCAATACTTTATCTCAACATGAAAACCACTCCCCCTTACATAATGATCCGTAAACCATATGTAATTGTAGTATGAACTACACATTAAGTCTCCCCCTTTTTGTTAATAAAATTGGCAAAGGTACGAAAATTAGTGGGATCCTTATGAAATTTCCACGGAGATACTTCAAGACCAAAGGTGTATTAACATGCCAAAAAATTTAGATGCAATCATAAAGCCGAAGCCAAATGCATTCATCAAGGAGTTTATAAAAATACAAGTTAACCCCTAAAATATTCCACAACCGCACTCCCCACAAAGATATGGCGATTAAGCACAAGTTCAAAGTAACTCTCCCCCATAAAATGTCATTCCCGAAAGGAACAACAAAGGCGACCTTGTTTTTACAAGAAAAGAAGGATTTCTTTGGATATAACCAAATCACATGAAACATGAATTTGTATCCAAAGTACACAATTAAATTAATCACAAGAGAACCTATGATTAATTCAATCGGAATACATAACTAAAAATTACCACAAGAGTGTGATCAATTCAATTGGTCATACTTGACATAAGAGAACTTACGGAGCAACACAACTAAACAAACCATGAAAATGATCAATTCAATTGATTATGCTCAATCATAAGAAAACTTATGAAGCAACACAGTACATACACAAAGATGTAGATCGGAGATCGACCAATACTGTGGAATATACAAGGATTCATTCTATCTTTCATCACTATTTGCATAATGACATATGATAGACTTAATCCTTGTGAACAAAAGTTCTATCCTTTCTCTTATCAAACTAGTGACATAAAAGGCTTTAACTTTTGTTTGTCAAAAGTTTATTCTATCTTTTATCAATACATTCATATCAATATAATAGAGATAACTTTTGAACAATCATCTGTACTTCTTATAGATCTAACACATGCAACAATTTTAATTTGAAAGATAAAAACATTCAAGGTTAAACATGAAAGTTGTTACAGCCAATAAAACAGCATTTAGAAGTAGTTCAACATAAGAAGTTTAACAGATAAACAAACAACAACATATCCAGTTCAGAAATTAATCACTCCTCCCATAGTAATCTCTTTCGATCTCATAGATTTTTTCTATTAGCTCTGGACAGGCGTTCTCAGCATAGTCTACCTTTTATCTAAGAACCTCATTTTCCTCTTGAATACGAGTGAGTCGGGCAGCAGCTGAAGTACTTGCAGAGTTTCTGGTTGCAGGATGCTTTATCTTCTCAATGCTTGACATACTCAGAAAAGTAGGTCCTCCAACATCAGATCCGAAAGGAGTAACATTAAGGTGAGCACATATCCTTCAAATGAGACAAGGAAAGCCAGGAGTTTTTCTTGAAGTATGTCTCACGCTTATCATTTGATCAATAATAAGACCACAAAAATCAATACTTCTCTTTTAAACAATATAATAGACAAATTCAGTGAGATCTCTGGTCCGTAAATTGTTGTCAATTGTGCTTGGCATCAAGTTTTCCACAATAAGTTTAGCAGCTGTTTTGAGGAACAACCCAGCTCCTTTAACATTGATTTTTCCATCACTGCAAGAAAGGTCTTTATTAAAGAGACGTTCAGACAACATTTCTGAAGATAACCGTTCATTCTCATGAGGAGGAAATCTAGGGAATATTTTTTAAGATTTTCGAAATAAATATGTTTTGTTTTACCAGCAATCAAAGCATATCTATGGAATGATATATTAGTTAAATGCTAGCTAATATTGAGTTATCCATCAAGATTTCGGTCATACAGTTGGAAATTGGTTGGAACTAGACAAAACCGAATTCAGGTGCTTTATCGCATATCTTAAGAATATTTTCGGTTATGGAAATTCCTTGGTGTCAAACTACCTTGGTCTATAAATAATGAAGTTTGTTCTTCTTACAAACTTATCTCGATCCCGTCTGACTTCATCTTTGTTGTTTCTGGTATAGCCGACTAATAGTATTCTCGTAATACTATCTTGGAGAGTAACCTAGTTAGGCGAAATCTCTTACGTGCGCTAGTTTAAATACTTCCTTGGGATCAAGAAGCGTCTACTAGTACCGTTGGTGGGGAACTAGAATTGCATTGTTATTTTAGTTTTCAATTATTGATTTGATTGACTAACAGTTAGTTAACTCTTGAATGCACCTAATTAAATATTCTTGAGAGCCTTCTCTTCTTACATAAGGTCATTAAAAATAGATCAAGAAATTAACGGTAGTTAAGATCTATCTTTAGATATGACGTTGACTTCTGATCATCCATTGTTAACAGACTTCGTTCCATGCGTGATCGATCATACGTCGGAATCAAGTTTGTTATTATACGGGTATAGAAGACTATTGAAGATTTGAAGATAAGAAGATTTTTCTTATTGGTTTCGTATCTTTGTGATTTTCTTCGTGCACTGCACAAACTTGATCGGCTGGGATCCGACTAGATATAGTTTATCTTTTGATAGACTTGTTATTGCTAGTCATATTTAGATCGACAAGTTTGACCCGATCTGGTTAACTTTTCAATCCAGATCTTGGAAGATCTCAACCCGACAAAGGAGTTTAATTGATATTAAACATAAAAGCCTTTGTCACGCTCAACTACAATATATCTGATTGATTTTCTGAGATAAGAGAGTGGTTACCAAACATATTAGTTATTTACTGTTTGGAAGACGATCGAAAGGGTTGAGTGCTTAAAGTCTTCATAGAGGTGAAGCAACTTAAGCTAGTGGACTCTATCTTAGGATTCATGTGCGCTGGCCAGATTGGTTGCAGTTGCAGGGATATATACTGAGGAAACTAAGGGTAGTTTACTTGGTCTCAACCATACAAAATTAGTAGTGTCTTTGTATAACGGCTTAGTTATGAGAGTATTCAAAACTGAACTAGGCCCCAGGTTTTTCTGTATATGCGGTTTCCTCGTTAACAAAATCTTGTTGTGTCTAAACTTTTACTTTTCGTAATTATAATTATTATTTTATTTATAGTTAAAATTAAATACATTGTATGTTAACCCCAAACACTTGGGTTGATCCCTATAACTGTGTTCGGTTTCAAACTAGAACTTTATACTAAGTGTATATCTTGTGGTTTGTTATCTTCTTGACAGTTCCTGTCTATATTGGATCATGCAAGATATCGGACTTATAGGTTGATAATGAAAAAATTATGGTGTACTTGGTACCCTCTTCATTTCATAGAGAAAAAATTATTTTTTCAGTACAAGCACTGAATGGCATATTTTGTTTGGGTGATGATTTTAATATTGTATATGTGGATCCATTTTACATTGTTAAAAAAAAAGAACAAGTCTACATGAATTGCAATTTGGAACATCTTCAAAATACATTGCAAACGGATTTGAGTAATAATGAGTTCTTTTGGGGTGAAGTGTGGGTCTAATACAAACGAGAACCGCTAGAAAATCAGTTAATATGAAAATCAGTTTTAATAAAGATTTGTTTTTCTCGGTCTAACAAGCACTTTTTGTAAAGAAAATCTCTTGCTAATGTGAGACTTAAATTAGTTTTTGTTGCACGTAACTCACTGCATTTTACATTAGATTCTTAATGACAATCTGGATGCATGGATATATTTCGAAGGTCAATAATAATTTGCGTTAGTTTTGAGCTTTTTTTCTTTCGCTATTTGTTTGAGCATAGATTTGTTTGGCTAGTTGTTGGTACGATCGTATAATCCAAGTGAAGGAATACATTCCCCTAATTAATGGTTATGGTAGTGGACTGCGGTAGTACAAGTTCAAAATTGAGTTAAATATATTAGCAAGTGTGACACTCCCTTGGTAACTTACGCAAACTACGTATATCTAGTCTTAGCTTACGCAATTGCAGAATCTTTTTATTTCGCGGAAACCAAATATGGGTGGCAAGAGGGGAATTGCCGCATAGAAATAAGGAAATTGGGAAACCAAACCGTGTTTTTTTTTCTTACCATCTTTGTAATATATTATGTCTAATGACAGAAAAAAAATCATTAATTGCAAAATCCCTATAGAAATGGAAAGAGTATTAACTATTAGATTATATTAAAATGAGTTTGGTGACTGATGTGGACAATTGTTAGTGACAATAATTTTATTGGTAAAAATTAATGAAAGACTAAATAAGTGATGTATGTGTACAAATAAAATAGGTAAATAAATAAACATTATTCATGCATAACTGTACATTGTCCATGCTCTGCCTCGTTTGTGTTATAAAAATAAATTTTGTTTGATATTAAGGTTTTAAGCAATTTTCTAGTTATTTGTATTTTTAATTTCCACTTTAGGGAGAATTAGTATTTCCTTTGAAAACATTCAAATTGCAGAAAACAATAATCAACTGAAAAAACATTCTCTAAACTTAGACAAATTATTAAATTTTTTTTACAAAATAAGATCGTAAATGATTGATATTACTAGAACTTAATACAGTAAGCCACACCGCAAAAATTTGGGGTGATAGATAATTAATCATCTTAATTTTCAATCCTAAACCTTTTATGCACATGCAGAAACTCTAGTTCATTTAACGAATTATGTCGCTTTTGTACCATAGATAGATATTATTTTCAACCGAGGTCCACACATTGCTCCGTACACGGCTAAGTATATTGTGAAATATCGAGAACGTATCTAATGTTAAAAATTCCAAAAAAAAAGTTATTTTCCCGGAAATCAAATATGGATGGCAAGAGAAGCATTGCCGCATGGAAATAAGGAAATTGAAAAACCAAACCGTGTTTTTTGTTGTTGTTATCTTTGCAATATATTATGTCTAATGACATAAAAAAACACTAATTGCAAAATCCCAATAAAAATGAAAAGAGTATTAACTATTAAGATTATATTACAATGAGTTTGATTAGTGATGTGGACAATTGTTAATGATAATAATTTATGGGTAAAATTTAATGAACAAATAAATAAGTGATGTATGCACACAATAAAAATAGGTAAATAACTCAACGACATTCACGCCTAGTTATACCTTGTCCATTCTCTGCTTTTGTGTCGTAAAAGATATTAAGGTTCTAAGCAATTTTCTAGTCAATCGTATTTTCAATTTCCACTTTAGGGAAAATTACTATTTCCTTTGAAACATTCCAATTATTCAAATGTTGAAAAGAATAATCAACTGGCAAAAGATTTTCTAAAATTTGCAAAATAAAATCGTAAATGATTGATATCACCGGAACTTAATTTGCAAAATAAAATCCTAAACCATTCATGCACATGCAAAAACTCTAGTTCATTTAACGAATTATGTCGCCTTTGTACCATAGATAGATATTATTTCCAACTGAAGTCCACAGTGATTTGATTGATATGAGAGTTTCATCATCATCTAGCAGTACCTATGGAACGCAGAGTGCTAAACAATCTCGAGATGTTCGTGTATTGCTCGTCGATTATGATACAATAGCCCTTCATGTCATTTTAAGAATGCTTAAAAAGTTTGGTTATGAAGGTAGTGTTCTGGTTTTCTGTTTCAATATATCTTAACTATGAATGTGTATACAAAAATATTTTTCGCACTTGATTATTACAATGCTCGACTCACAAGTGACAGTCTCAATATAATGTCATTGTCTTTATTATTCATAGATTTGGTTTCTTTATAGCTTCGGAATTCTATTTCTTCTTGATTCATCATCATCCTGATAAGTTCAATTATACAATCTTGATTCCACCTTCAGCTGTAGGTACAACAGGAGGATTACATGGCTTAAAATTACTCAGGGAGAAGCCATATTATTTTGATCTTGTCGTGGCTGCTGTTCAAATGCCTGGGATGAGTGGACTTGAACTACTCCAACGCATAAAGCTGGAATTCACCAATCTACCAGTCGTTCGTAAGTCCTATCACTTTTGTGAAGAAAAAAAATAAGGCGTTTTCATATCTTCTCTTAGGCCCCATTGATGATTTGATTATATCTAACTTACGTATGGATTATAAACAGTGATCTCTAATGATACTGATCCGGCAATGGCGGCAAAAGGATTAAGAAACGGTGCTGGTCATTTGCTATGCAAGCCTGTAACTTTTTACGACGTCGAAAACATGTTCAGAAGAGCAAAATGGATGAAACAGTAAATAAAATCAGATACAAAGAACAGACTGGAAGTGTGGGGCAAGATTCATTGCGGAGAAAAGAAAAGCATAGCGGATCGCCGTGATGATGAAGGAAACTCGCGAGTTGAATCAAGGAAGAGGAAGGGATCTTGTAAAGATCAGACATCCGATGATAAAAAAAAACCGCACTGGTACAAATAAGAAGCGAAGGGTTGTCTGGACTGCTCAATTACATACTCATTTCCCGAATGCCATTGAATGCCTAGGAGTTGATGGTAATCTTAACAAGAGACATTTTCTTGTGGTTGATAAATCAGGTGCTGTGCCGAAGAAGATACTAGAGTACATGAAAGTCCCTGGATTAACTAGAGAAAATGTTGCTAGTCATTTGCAGGTTTTGCTTCCAACTTACCTGGTTGAAGAGTCTTTGACAGTAAAAACTGGTCTAGATATCATCTCTTAATTTCATTCATGTATTTTCATTTTTGACAGAAATATAGACTTTTCGTTAAAGGGATCGTGGAAGGAAATCAAAACATGGAGCCGAATATTGTGAAGTCTTTAGCAACTAGAGCTTTAACTTTGCTTCAGATATGTCGCCTATGAATATGCAACATACTAATGCACCTCAACAGTCATTTACACCATCCCGAATAACAACCGGAGACTTTCAGGGTCAAACATGCATGTCTCATCGTGGTGCGCCTACTTTTAACACATCATCGTCCAGTGGCTATAATAATGCTTCATTTCAGTTTGGGCAATCATCGATGCTTCCCGTCGATAACCATCAAGAGTTTATAGCGGCATCAGCAAGACATCCTTGGCCTGCTAGTAATAGCAACCAGAATGCTATTACAGTTACTCCTTCACAATCAAATAGTAATGTGTCTATTGGTGGTGGAAGAAGTGGTAAGGGTACCATGGAGATGGTGCATAGACAAAATATGGTGAGATGGAGAAGCAATGCCCAAAGTACAGCCGGACCGCCGCTTAATTCGGGGACTCAGAGCATGATCAACAGGTTTAACTTTCAAAGACAAAACAACACTGAAATGTTGAGAAATATGGGAACAACAAGAAATGTGGGTTCAGCATCTGTTGGTAGCTTTGCCCAAGCCTTAACACCCAATACCAACAACTTCACAGGAATCAGGATTATCAATAATAATAGCAACTCCCCTGAAGCCTTACATATTGGTCCGGTTGCCCATAATGACAGCAACAATAGCGCTAGCAACTTGACTTTCAGCTTTGTTAACAAGCCACCATCTATATCACCAACTAACCAGATGACCGAGTTTCCCAACATGTCATCATCTGTTTCAGCAATGGAAGCGGCACCTAATCTTGTCCCCGAGTTTCCGGGCGTTCCATCCTCTGTTTCTGACATAGAGGAAATATAGGACCTGAACGACAAATATTATCTGACCGACCAATCTTCCACCCTTGAACAAGACGGAGTATCTAGAGCAAATCCTAAAATTTCAGGGATTACTACTACTGCTCAAAATGAAGCTTCTTTTGCTGGTGGAGTTTTGAATGCCACTCCACAACAAGGAACAGCTGATCCAACACCAGTAATACCCGTACCAGCACCAACGGCACTAAATGCAACAGAGGTGGAGCAGGCAGTGGAAGATGAAGGTGATCCGTTTGAAGGATTATTCGATCTAGCGAGGAGCGATTCTATCTTCGGAGTGAACTCACTTCCTCCACTGCTGGATGGGGAGGATATTACAGGTTTCCTGGAGAATTTTAAGCAATCTACAGCTGATTTCGATATAAGTATGTATCAACTAGACGTGGACGACAGCATATTCCAGCTGTAACAAATTCAGCTATGGAGATGGCACAAGAAGTTGTATGGTTGTATCAATTTATCTAGCTAGCTATTTAAGACATCCAAATGTTTAAAACGTTGAAATGATTCATATTTGTTGTAGATTGCCCATGGAGTAGTATCCCGGGCTTTAAAATTCTTATTGATATGCACAGCAAGCAATTTTGAACTCAAAACAGCTCCAGATAAGAGCTATTTGTTATTATAGTTACACAAAAACAGCATCTGCTGCCATCATTTACATGATCAGGCAGGGCATGCATGCATTTTACTTGTTTACATATGAAAATATCCATATAGTTCTAAGAAGCAAATACAAAGGTTCCAAGGCCCCGAATCGCTTGTTGTCGGACCGAGCAATACAACCCTAAAGAATCTGAAAGGAAAAAGTGCAGTGGGACCATTTACTGGCCATGACACATATTGCCCTGGCTTACATATTGTTTGGTCATTCTCATGCACTCTCAAGTTGGTCCAGTTTTTTTCATCCAGAGAACCCTGAAAACAAAATGATCCAGAAAATTCTAATCATCAGTATTGTCTCCCCTATATTAATTTGATTTTGGGAGCAAATAAAGGTATTGCTTCAATATTACCTGGAGAGCCCATGATCTCATGAATGCAGAAGAACCATCTTGCCTCAATGTGTAATAGTTGCACATAAGCTGAAACAAGTTAAAACAAGTAATGAGTTTTAGAACAAACTAAGAATTATGTTTGATGAGTTAAGCAAAGGTTCTGCTTTAGTATATACGAATGAATTATAAAGCGAAACTAAGGACTCAGGAATGCTCAAGTTCAGAAATCAAACCTGGTGATCTTCTCCAATGTCTACCATCCACCAAGAGCAATTCTTCCCATCCTCGATTCTAGGGCCAGCAAAAGAGGTACCCTGTTCCACGGATTAATAATTCAGTAATCATTTTAAGAAGTTCAACTCCAAAATGTGACCAAAGCTTCTCAAATATTTTAATCCCAATCCATACCTGGTATGTTCTGGATACAAGAGCCTTAGGGTCGGTGAATCTCGAAGCTGGGCTGCTAGCAGTTACAGTAATTTTCTACACCAATTGAGAGAGAGAGAGAGAGAGAGAGAGTTAAAATCACTGTGAAAAGTTACACCCAGCACCCGAATCTGTAATTTGTGAGCGAAACTGAGTTTGAGAAGTTTACCTTTGATAAAACGGGATTAACCCATTGATGTTTTCCATATGATGTGCCAGCAAAGTAAAGAACTCCATTGTTGTCGCCATCACATATGTATTGAAACTCCTTAAAAGTAGACTGGCGATGCTGAAATCTTACACTACAAGATCATGATGTAATAGCATACTGATATCATATAAGAGAAAGAGTTTTGAAGAGCAAGATTAAACCAAAAACAAAGATTTCAGCTAAGCTGAATTGCTTACTTTTGATTACTCCCTGGTTGTGTCATTTTAGAGACAGAATATTTGATGGCTTCCATCACCTGTTACATGAACACGTTAACATTCGGTGGGTCAGGAGGAAGGAGAGAGTGATAGAGAAAGGGAGCTATACTCACGAGCTCTTCAAGCACAGGTATCTGAATGCTAAGGCTGCTCTTCTCCAACTGCAACATTATCATATCGATACAAAATGTGGTTAGAAAAATTGACCATTTAGACCTCATGCTAAGGCACTGCCGCACTTGAGAACCAAAAGCTAGCTACCTTCTTGAGCAAGGTAATCGGCATTAATGGAAAACGCACTAGGGGCAAAAGCATGTTAACTGATAAAAGTCTCTCTCCGAAAAGGAGATCAGGTGTAGATGTTTTTAAGATTGTATCGACTGCTTCCCATCCAAGCAGATCGCTCGCTTCCATTCCCCAAAGTAGAATTGCATCAAGAATCCTTTCTTCAGATGTTACAGTCAAATTTGGACACTGCAAACCATATTCACGGTGAATAATTTCAAAATTAAGTTCAACCCTCTAAGTGAAAATTCTTGAGAGCAATTCTACCTGAAGAATATCACTGAATGAGGTCTCGTCTAAGAAAACAAAGTCAGTGTTGACAGTTGTGCAATAATCAAAATGCTTAGAGAATTTTCTCTCGCACGCTTCTTCAAGAGATTTACACGAAGGAATGGATGAAATCACTTGAAGAATCGAGCACACTGTGTCCTGCAACAAGCGTCAAAGAATCAGTTTCGTAACAACCAGTAAAAACTGCGGAACCATTCTTTATCTGTGTCCATAAAACTACAGCATTATTCAAATAAGTTTTGTGACCTTCATCCGTATGAAATCCAACCCTGCAAATATATATACAGAGACAAAAGTGTTAATATTTCATATTTGTTCAGCTTCATTTGGCTGCTCTTGGAAGTGTTCGATGCCCAAAACCGTTTCAAATCTCCGTTCCTCATTTGTTTGGGAAAGAAATATAAATGCAGTAAAGTATTGTTTGGGAAAGAAATATAAATGCAGTAAAGTACAAAGAAGAATCGAGGTACCTCAGAGAGACATTCCAAAATGGTCTTGCAGCATCCTTGAAGAAGTGGAGTGACTCCAAATTGATCGGCCAACAGCAGAATTTGGAGTAACAAGCTACCCTTGTCTGTTGCGTCTTGCACACCTAATTCCCCACTATACATGAATTGAAGCATTTCTATAAAAGCATCAAATGAGGTATCCCTTAAGCAGATCTTCGAAGAATTGCTCTCACACATTCCATTTGTGAACATCTGCAAATAAAAGAAAGGAAAGATTAATACTAATGAGAAAAATTAATCAAATAGAAAAAAAGAAACTAGTAGTCACAACCGAAACAACTACTACAAACTATGTTCACCTTTGTAAATGCAGCACTCCATAAACTTAAGATGACCTTATGCGAACGAGCAACAAGGCCATGCCCATCGATGTGTATCTCTACATCACTGAATTCACCAGTTGAAAGCCATTGCTTGAGCCTTTGCAGGTCAATGGGAAGCTCAAAGGGGAAAACTGTGCAGCGCTGAGGGAGGGAGCATGGATGTGAAATCTCCACTTTCCTACCCGAATCGAACAATTTCTTGTTCAGTTTAAAACGGTCTGTTATTTCCTCACACTGCTTAATAAGGGGCATGACTTCAAATTGTAAGCTCAGATCCCTTAAAGCACCAAGTTGTTCTTCCAAAACCTGAACGACGTTAAAAGAAACATGGGCAGTCAAAATACAATAGAAATCAAGATTTTCATCAGAGTTTGTACTTTGTACCACTACATTGATCTTAATATGGCAAAGCAAGGTTTTGTAAATGCATTAAAGGTTGTATTTCTTTTGTCAGAACATATACTAAAATTAAAAGTGAAACTTACTTGTGCCTGGCCAGTGTAGATATATTGAAGAAAAGCATGAAAAACAGGATAGGTTACACCAGGAAGCTGGATAACATCTGGATTTGATGAACCGAAACAAAAATTACCCGATGCACCCATGATAACTTTGTGCGCTGGGACAGCCTTTTCCTCATCCCCAACAATAAATAACACATCTGATAGATCCCAATTCTCAAGAAAACATTTTAGCCCCCATACATCTTCACTTTCAAGTCCGTCAATGAACCCATCTGCAATGTCCTCGTCTTCATCACATTCAAGCTCACCATTATCCATCTGATTCCACAACAAAATGTGATTCGACGTGGATGGTAATACATTGACATTTCTATACCCAACATGTTTGTCCCAACTGCTCAAGCCAATATACTGCACGCTACAGTTAGGATTTGAATCAAGCCACTGAAACACAAGGTTTTGAAAAGGGTACCTCCCCTTGCCAATACTGATCAGTCCGTCATAGATACTGATCCAGTAACTTTGGAAGGTCAAGGAACAACAAAGACCTACACCTGTCTCATCTACCACGGTTTTCCCATTCACTTCAATTTTCAATCTTCGATTTCTATGACTACCTAAAATTATAGTATAGTTCGGAGTGTTATCAGTTCTGTAATGATAGTGCTGGCTACCAACACGCTCCCTGAAAACCAATGTGACATCATTATGAGCTGAAGCTTCAAAAGCCACACAACCCCGACCAGCCTCCTTGAATCGCAACTCCTTCCGCCACGTACACTTGAAGGGTGGAACAATAAGGAACTTCTTCTGCTTCTTCCTATCCATCTTCTCTCACATAAAATCCAGTTGATTAAACCAAATCACCAACCTTCACTTCCACCTCCTCAAAACCAATAGAACAAGAGCATTAACTCATGCAAAACACTAGACTATCTGCAGATGAAAAATCACTTAATCAAAAGACAAAAAGAAACCCCCCAAAAAAAAAAAATTCAATGAACAAACGAGCAATAGAACCAATAAATGATTTCAATTGCGAGAAAACAATACGGATAATTTCATCTCATTACTCTTAAGTTTTAACAATCATCTATTCTTCATCAACTCTAAATTCAGAATCCTAAATCGAGCTAAGTCACAAAATCATGGGTTTTCTTTCTAAGTAACAAATGAAGCAGCAGAAGAACATCCTTACCTTCAGTCTCTATAAATTGATTACCAACAGTCGATCTTTATTTTATCCAAATCAAATCATGCACTTAAAATAGAAAAATGTTTCAACACCTCAATAAAAACTTGCACTTCCAATACAACTCACTTTAACAGAAAAATCCAAATCCAACCACCATGCTAAAAAGACATTGTTTCTTATTCTACACCACATTTTCTTATTCATTTTGATACAGACACACACACACAGAAATATCTACGGAAAATCATTAATTTATTGATAATAAAACAAAAACAAGTAGATGAAAGTGATGATGATGATGATGATGATGGATAAGAAGAATCCAGGTGTAGGTAATTATCGCAAATTATAAATTCAAGATTTGGAAGAAAAATTATCACAAGAATCCAATAATTTTTCATGGTAGATATATAGAAATATATTGTAATCCATACCTTGATAGTCATGTTCATGGGACCATATCTTTATCTGTGAAGCTGATTTTTTGATTCTAAAATGACAAGAAACGAGATAGAGAGATCAGAACAAGCCAACAACCATGATATTTAAGAGAAGCCCAATAAGAATTAAGAAAATTAGAGACAAGGAAGGATGGAGATGTTAACGGCTCCGTTTGCTTTATAAACAGTTTGTTAGTTTCTTACCAGATTTTTGAATAGTTTATCTGCTATTTTTGGATAAACTGATACTCTGCAGATGAATTTTTGGAGACACGTGACAACCTTTTAATAGTTCTTACGTATGAGTCATGTGTCCTTTCTGTTGAACTCTACGCACAAACACAAGTCAAAGTCCTAGAACAAGGTTTCTCGAATCAAATGTGAGGACAGTTCCATTTCCTCTCTTCTTATATGGTACAGTCCCTATATGTAAGTTTTAGCGACCCTCATGTCAACAATCCGTTGTAGTCTAGGTGGTCAGGATACTCGGCTCTCACCCGAGAGACCCGGGTTCAAGTCCCGGCAACGGAATTCCTTTTTGTAACATTTTTCAGCAGCCATCAAAAGGTTTCACATCAGTTTTCGACTAAATTAAACTAAAATATACATTCATGAACCTGAATTTATGATCCAACCACACCACCCTGACAAACTTAATGTTGTTGCTCTTTTCTTATAACCTTTTCTCATTTCATTTTCGCCTCAATTACACCACATCTATTTTGTTTAGTATATTTGGTTCTTTACAGTATCTAGTTATACTCATTTCAATAAAATACATCTCAAAGAGTTACAAAAAATAGGAAGAACGTGATAACTAAAAAAAAATAATCAGCACCTATAAATTTGCAGAGCTGGCAGGTCTAACTAGGATTGCCTCAATGATCTTACTCTGGGTTTTACCACTACATCTCAGCCCCATCCTGTAAATCTGCAGGCTTCAGGATTCCGATGGTCTTGACACCAACAGTTATGTAAATGTGAATCTTGAGAAAAGGGAACGGCTGGGTGTTGAAGCACCATCAGTTCCAGGGGTTGGTGGTACATCAGCTGAAGATTGGTAAGCTAGCTGACACTTCTGGATCTGCAGGTGCCGTTGTGGAACAAGTATGAGAGCATGATGAGATGGAAACTATAGAGGAAACAGAAATCACAAATGGAAATAAAAAAATTGGTGCATTATGTAGCCTGTATTGTACCCACTTCAGCAACATGCTTTGTTGTAGGCTGAATTTTGACTCGAGATATCATATGCCCCAACTTAGAAGGATGGTGCACATTACATCACTGAGTAAAAAACTTCCATACAGTTCTGTCGAGTGGATGACGGGTGTAATTTTCTCACAACAAAAACTACTCCTTTCCTCTGTCATTTTTAGGATGCCCAATTATGATAATGACAAGCAAAAAAGCATAAACCACTCACCTCTTGAGGACTGAACTGTAGTAGCATTCCTATAACAGGAAGAAGAGCTTCCACTTCACCTGGTTAATAAGAAATGAATCGCAAGGTTATTATCCAAACGGCTGGAGACTGCATTCTTTCGGTATATCTCATATCTACTCCCTGGGAACTGACCATTTCTGAAAGTTTGAAATAGATACCTGTTTCAAGAAGTTTTAAGACTACGTTCTTTAAATATGTCATATCCACTCCTTCCCGCTTCTGCATTCGTTCCATATCCCGAAGCTCAGTCTTCAACAGTGCTTCCTGCGCAATGAAATCTGAATATTAAACACCATTGGGCTTCTCAGAAAGAAGGAGCACAAAAACCAAAATTTCGAATACAGTGTTTTAGCTAAAAAAAAATTGTGACCTATAGAAAAGAAAACATAATCCAATCCACAAACCAAGAAAAAACAGTGACTGGAAGACTGGTAGGTAAAACCTAATTAAGGGGCTAACTTCAAAAGAAAAAACAACATGAATTATTATAATATTATTCTCTTACTTGTTGGCTATGAAGACGATTCTCACGTTCCAGCTCCTCGATTTCTTCCTGAATAACATCAAACGTTACAACATATGTAACACCAAAGAAGTATAGCAGTACTGGAATGAGAGACATAACCTACTTGAAGTGCTAAGATGTGTCGTTGCGACTGAGCGAGTTCTTCTTCTCTCTGGGCTTGTTGCCTAGCCAAAATCTGTAAAATCGGTTTTTTGTGAGTATTTATCAAATTAGTAATAATTATAATCAGCTAAAAAAAGGGGAAAAAGTATATTTGTTTCAGATTAGCAACTTTGGAGTCTATCTACATATAAAAGGGAAATCTATTGATGCAAATCCAAGCTTCCAGAATTCATCTGTGATGAACAAAAAAATTGTTCATGATTCGATGTGATAATACTTCATTTCCATGCAAATTGTAAAACATAGACATCCTACTAGTAATTAGTTAAAAAATACAGATAGCTAACTGCTGCCAAATATGGAAGCTTGCTTCCTGACGGCTCAATACTGCTGATTATTTCACATTCAAGTTCTAGTGCTACATACTGATGTCAATATAAGAAGAGCTCAACTTAAAAAAAAACTTCAGTTAAAGATACTACAATTGATGAAGATTTCTGTTCCTATTCAGCTACAAGATTCATAATCAAAACTCATTTAGTCATTTCATTACAAACTACTCCCTCCGTCCCACTATTAAGTGACCTAGTTTAAGTTTGCACAATTTTTAAGGCAAGCAAGGGAAAAGAGTATTTTTAGGCATATTTTACAATTATACCCTTATGGATAATAATTAGTGAAATTTTGAAATGATTTATCTCTCAAACTACACCACCGATGTTCGCAAACTTCATACCATTGAAAAGCATTTTAAAATACCTATGTAACGAATATAAACATGCCTATCAAATTATGCATATTTCTTATATTTCTTATTTTGGAAATATTCCTTGTTTAGTGATATAGGTCACTTAATAGTGGGACAAAATATAAAAGTAAATAGGTCACTTAATAGTGGGACGGAGGGGGTACTACATAATTTCTTGGGACAGCAGAATATAACTGATCACAGTTAGTTCTAAGCAAAATGAGTGTTTCTAAAAGAATTGAATCCCATACCAGAATCTGCTGCTCTGCTGCATTTGCGCTTGAAATTGGGGCATCATGCCTTTGAAAAGCTTCAGAAAGAGTTGATAAGATATACATTAGAGACAATTCAGAAGTGAACTATGATAGGAGAAGAAACTGTACTATGTCGTTCAAGTTATGGAAGCAGTACTGTAGCTATAGGTACCTCTGTTCTGGTGTTCGTTTTGCTCAACCTGAATAAGTTGTCACATTATCAGGTACATGTTATTGTATACCAAACAAAAATAATCATAATAAGACTGGAAAAGCAAAAAAACTTCAATACGAGCAATTATTTACCGATCTCATCAGCAAAGATTGATTAAGATTCTTATTTTGATCTAAAAGTCTTGAAATTTCCTTGTCCTTTTCTTCGATCATTCTGTCAGCAATGTCACGGAAAGAATCATGTTCTTCCTACAAGTTTCAAATGCCACTCAGTAAAGACTTTAAGTAACAAATAAAATCCAGAATACCCAAATCAAGAAACAAAAAAGTAGTGTACCTTCAATTTTCTATATTGTAACTTGAACTCTTCAAACTCTTTTTGCAGATCTGGCCTGATTACCTCGTTTTGAGTTTCTAATGCCTTGCACCTCACTTCAAGATATTACGCAATGAGTCAGTATTTGTCTTTTCCAAATTTGATTTAGGAAATAAGCTATAAAGAAAATAAGCAACATTATAGCTTGAGAAGGAGAATCACATCGCCAGGTTTCTTCAACATCCTCAAGGTCTCTCTGCCATGCCACTTTTTCCGATTGGAAAAGACCAGTAGCAGACTCGAGCTTTAGTTCCATGCTCCTAATCCGCTGCTCTGCACTGTTAAGAGCTGCATCTCTAGAACGAAGATGGAAGTTAAAAAAAATGAACCAACAACACCCCAAAACAAAAAAATATTCAATGAAGTCCCACAAATGACATTGAAGGATTGAAACATTTCCTCTTCATTATTCAGAAGAATCCGATCAGACAGATTAATATTAGTAATGGAAATTCTAGAACATTATTTTCCACTACGTGCAGTCAAACTGAGACCTCTCAGTTCCAGTTTCTAATTGGGGTTTTGAGAATGATTCAAATCCAGCAGGTTGGGATCATTACGTAGGCTCAAGGACACAAATAAGTCAAAGAAGAACACATTGGTCGAGATATAACACTACAATAACAACAGTTCCTATATCTTAGCTACCTTTCTGCAAGTTCCTTATCATGGTTATCCAACGCGTCCTGAAGATCTTGAAGAGCTTTTTCCCTCTCGGCATTTGCCAGTGCCACTTCTCTTTCGGCTTCCTAAATGGAAAAAATTGATCAGAATTCAAACCAATAAAATTTTAAATTTCCTTTCTTGACACCGACATAGGCTTCTTTAAATATATCCATAAAAGGGTTCTCAGCAATATGCACCTTAACAGCTTCCTCTTGAGCCTTGAGTAGTTCAGTGTCCTTAGCTGCAGACAGTTCTGCATCTTTTTTCTGAAGAAGTGCATGAGCACGGACCTTATAAGAAGAAAACTCACTTTCTAGGCGAGTTATCTGCAAGAAATAAGTCGAGTGGGAGTTAAGTGAGAGGACAGGCAGTAGAGATATCAGATATCCTAAGAAGGTATACACAGTGGAACATCGTGTCACCTAAAATCTTATTAACCTGTGAATGATTTCTCCATACTGACCCAAGTCTTATGATTGATGATCCGTAAACATAAAACAAGTAATCTGCGAACATAAAAATGGTAATCTTCACTATAAGGTGAAAGGTGGTAACAGACTGCTAGTTACCTCTTGTTTAGCAGCCATTAGTTCAGCATCTCTTGTATTGAGTAGCTGGTTTCTCATGGATAGTTCTAACTCAAGTTGACCTGCAAATTAAGAAAGACAGCACTTTTCATATAACAGCGAGTTGGGAGAAGAATAAAAAACAGTACAAAAACACAGAGAGGAATGTTCCAGAATTACTTCTCATTTTTGCAGCTTCAATCTCGGAGCGTAAACAGGTACTTTCAGCAACCTCCAGCTTAGCTTTGAGTGCCAAAGATGCAGATTCCCATGCTTCCCTTTCCTTATCCTGAATATATTAACTTCAATTAACTAAGCATAAAGACTAAGAAGAATGTTCCAACTGTTAAGCACCTGACACCAAACTCTTTTCTTTTGCGAACACCCATAAGTTCAGGTGTGCATGCTTTGGGTTAAGAGAACATGCTTACATATTCATGAACAGATCAGATATCGAGTCTATAGATCTTTTCTAAATGCAACAGCCAAGATATACATATTCTAAATGATTATTATAAACAAATTTGGTACACCCTGTGGTATGTCTGACATGCAGCACTCCTTGGAGATTCTTATAGTCATGAAAGTTAAACTACCGAGTTTGACAGTAGTACAGTACTACAACACCTTTCAACATGCAAGTTTGCACTATGCTATGGAAGCCTTTAAAATGATGCAAGCCAATATTAATGAGTTGCCAAACTCAAAAATTCAACACATACATGCTCCTCTATCAACTGAACAAGCTCCCCTTTCGCTCTTTCAGCTGCAGCTTTCAGTCTTACTGCCTCCCCCTTTGAAGCTGCATCCATCTCTGCAATCTCCGACTCTTGAGAAGCAACTAAAACCTAAATAAAAGATTCAGCAAAACCGAGCCACTTCCTCAGATTACAATTAATTGCAAAATAAAATAAAACCAAGATAACTCTAATTTAATATTTTGGTGATGCAGAAACCAACAAATCAGAACGATAAATGAACGTAAGTTCAAGACTACTGATACCTTTAGCAGCACACTGATAGCAGTATATTACCTGTAGAGAAGAAATAGTTTCAGCTGCTTTGGATCTATCAGCCAATGCATCTGCCAGTTGTGCTTCCAAGCTTTCAATTTGCTGCAGGTAAAAATAAAGACAACCAAAACCTAATTTCAGAAGACAACCAAGAGAGATTCCTGAGTGATGCAAAAAGCTTGCATCTAAGAGAGAGGTCAATTCAAGTTAATATTGTTTAACTATAAACATTCTACCGTTTAAAACAGTTCATGAAAAAAATTCTACCTTCTGGTTTTTAGCAGAAAGCTCAACTATAGAAGCTTGCCTTTTCTCTTCCATAGCTTGTTGGGACCCTCGAATTTCTTCTAACATCTATTGAAAAATTTAAGCATGGAACAGTTCAAATAAATCAAGAAATAACAAAATATCTAGAACAGGGCTAGCTGAAAAGGTAAACTAGTACAGAAATGTATTCATAACTTCTAACATTTGACAGCAAAAAGGAGATCAAGTTATATACTGTAAAAGCGCATCATTATCTTCATAATTTCGCCATACCCAACTGAATCTGGTTGTACTAACATTTCACTGAATATATAAGTGTCCGTACCTGCTCTTTCTCGAAAAGACTGTGCTGCAACGCTTCAAAAGCCTTATCCTTGGCTTCCATTGATCGACGAATTTCCTCAATGCTATCTCGAAGTCTGAAAGTGATTTCAGCTATTAGGATTATGGGGTGGATAATAATTCTGAAATAAATTATAATCACAACAATCTTCATGCCAGTATCCAGAGGAGATATTTCCTAAATTACGTAATCAAAATAAATTGCAGACAATTATCACCCACCTAACACAAATATTCCACGAAGAGTAAGATGATTGACTACTGTTTCAATTATAAGGCCACGTAAAAGCCATATTGAAACCACATCTTGAATATCTTTGGGTACAATGAACAGTTCAATCACCTACGTAAACCAGCACTTTTGTTGCACCAAGACAAAAAACCAAACGATTGAACATAGGTTCTGTTAATTACTCACTTGAGCATATCAGGTCATGCAAAAAGGTGCCACTAAATAGGAATCCTGGCTGACTACAGATGGTGTAATGTACATCCTAATGTCGAAACCAATATTTTCCTCTCTTGCCAAATCAACTACAGTCTCGCTAGTTATCTAGAAACAATTTCATTGGGACTATCCAATGTGACCAGAAGCTCCGCCACGCGCCATGGCTCCAAAGTGGTAATATGTTTGCTTTTGGCTCCACGCACTAGGAAAAGGCTACTAATTTTAAAACGGGGGGCCACGATGATACTCGGAGACTCCACAATCCAAGGCATGAGTGGGCATTGTGTGAAAGGGGAAGTGTAGACTTTAAAAAAAAAAATAACTAAATATTTTCTTAAGGGGGTAGAACTTGTTTACGGATCCTAGGATTCAAAATACATAATTTTTACCTATAAGGACTTCTTGATGAATATGCTAAAAGCATATGCGGTAGAGGAAGACAACAGATCTTCTTTAACTATTAAAAATTCCACACTTCTAGTTCATAGGTTTATAATAATAAATTACTAAATATAGTAATATTCATTTGGCGTATAAATATTTTATACCTAAACAAAACACGTTATCATTAGATCCCTATAATAATTATTTGAGCTTACTAGTGCGAATGTTACCTTATCGGAACTAACAGTACCATCTGGAATGAATTTACGTTATGCGTAATTGAAAAAATACATAATAGCAAGAATCTTACTTATTGTTTGCAGTTCTTAATTGCTGTCTCTCCACATCCAGCGCCTTCCGCGCTTCATTTGCTTGTTGTCGTGTACGTTCCAATTCCTGCTGCAACGATGACTGTTGAGCTGATGCTCGTCCAGCCGTCTCAGTTGCCTCACGGAAACGGGCTTCCAGATCATCCTTTTCCTGTATATGCAAGGTAAAATTCGAGATATAAATTTCATTCTAAAGAAGGAAAAAAAGGTTTCATGTTCTATATCAAAACTCAAACACCTTTTTAGTTCTAAAAGGGCTTTAACTTTTAAAGTTTTAAGTTGGTATGTTAACCAAGTAACCAACCCACAAGTAGCATGAATATTCCAAAAGGAAACATGCATTCACGATATTCAAGGCGCAGTTAATGATATATGCCTGAATTTGGGATTCAGTTTTATAATTGAATTCGGATTCCAGAGGGATAAGAATGAGTAGGAAGCTAACAACATGTCATGTTGCTTATTCAGCCTACTCTACCGACAACATATACCTTTTGTATATCTTGAATACGCTGCTTTGCTCTTTTATGAAGCCTTCCAAACTTTGAATCAAGCTCATTGTACTTATCATCACGTTCTTTAAGTTTGTGCTCCATATTTTGTTGAGCTACAAAGTAAACCATAGATTGGCATCAAGTCTTTAAGAAGTCTAAAAGTTTTTCAAACCATGAAAGTATGAGTTCTCAAATAATTCCACAGAGTAAATATAACAGCTCTGATACCTCCAATCCCCAGAAGTATATGGTTAATGACATTCTTATGTAAAGACAAAAAACTATATTCTGGGAATTCTGGAATAACCCAAAACAACCACAAAAAGCATATAACCAGTTGAACTCAGTCTCAATGTGTCGAAATAATAAGAGGAAGCACCTCACCTTCAGCAAGTTTGGTGGCAAGCTCCTGAGCTTTTGCATCTGCCTCAGAATATGAAGCCTGCAGATGCTTCAGAGCGCCCTCAGCGGCACTTTGTGTTTGTTTATGCTCCAAAAGCTCTCTATTCAGCGATTCAATCTTTTCATGCAACTCATTAACATCTTCCGAGGAATTCTCTTCATGGCCAAGTTGTTTAGTTTGCTTGGAATCTCCACCAGATTCAGAGTACAGATTCTTAAGACCTTCAAATTGAGCTTTTAAATACTCATTCTGAAAATTTAATTCAACTACCATTTGTATTAATTGCTCATGTGAAGCAGATTGGGGCAACACATGATCATGAACTCCATTTTCCTTAGCAAGATACTCTTCCCCAGTGTTGTTCTCGTCGAGAGTATGGTTCTCCTCCTTTACAGCATCCCCGTGAACCTCTGCCACTCCATCAAGATTATGGTTCTCCTCCTTTACAGCTTCCCCATGAACCTCTGCCACTCCATCACTCTCCATGGCAATGGATGTCATTGTTGTGATTCTATAATCACCAAGCTGACTCCATCATACAAAACCTGAAGACAGATCTAACAAGATGAATTGGCAATAAATCACGTACCCACAAGTGCATTAGTAATGATCAGGGTTCATTTTCTATCCAATGTAATCGCTGAGATATTCTATGTCTCTAAGTACCATGTTCGTTTTACCTATGAAACCTAGAAATTGGGTTACTAACCTGAAATCCCAATTTTTAACTAAAAATTAAAGTTGGAAACACAATTTGAATGAGTAACCGACAATCCCCACAACTAAAAAGCTGAAAAACTTCACTCAGGAACTCGTATCATAATGAGGTGAATGGCGTATTAAAAAATCCTTGGAGAACTTAAATTCCAAACTCCATCAGATCCTAAACTTTCTAGCATTACCCCAACTGTTGTTTGTATATCTCAGTATCAAATAACATGATTTCCGAACCAATTTCATTAGATTTTATAATAATCAACAAAAATGTAATGATTCGAAGGGAAACTACTGGATGCAATAAAAATTAAAAAAGAAGAAGAAGAATAAACAGAAAACTGACCTGATAAACTGGATCAATAGATTAGAATTCCGAAGTTACAGATTATGAAGAGGATGATTAGATTTGATCTCAAATAATAAAACCCTAATTACGTAAAGAATCAGGGTTTATTATAGAATCTGACTGGTGAGATCGCAGCAGGTCTTCAACAAAGCCCTGCTTTCATCTCATTGAGACAACAAAGAGTGAGAAATGGAAACCGGTGTGAGTATTCAGATTTTGTTTCAGGGTAATCATGTCATTTGGTGGTAATTGTCCCTCAGGAGGGCCGTTACGCGGTATTTCTTGATTCACCACATGCAGTTAAACTTCACTTTACGGCAAGGTCACCCCTTAACCTAAGATAAAGGTTCCTAAGAGCAAGGGTTATGGAGTGAGTGTTCTCATTCAATATGAATGAGTATCACTCAATTTGGTCGAATTAATACTCACTCATTCACCAATAATCATTCATACATACACTCATTGGAACGAAAGAGTGGGCGAAAGGGAAGACCAAATTACGACCATCAAGTGACACCTCCATCGCAATATCTTCTTAGTTCAAAACCAAATTACGTAATACTTGCAAAACAAACACTTATTTTGGTTTATCGGTATTCTTTGCAAATCTGTAACAATAGAAAAGCAACAGTTTAGGTTCAAAAATCAGACACCTCTAACATCAAAACCAAACGTAAACCTAATCTTTTTGTAGCTGATCAAAATAAGAAAAAAATAATAATATTTTTGCGTAGTTATTACATGATCTACATAATATATTTGTAATTTCAGGGATCAAAATCCTAACAAAACATGAAATCAACCAGGATTTCCAATAAGATTTATGTTTAGAAGGTGCTCTAAAAAAAAATTGAAGGAAAGGTGCTCAAATTATCAATCTGAAAAATGACCTTTGTGTTTTTTTTTTATTATTATTAGAAGACCCACATAAACAATGTATGTTGGAATGCCTATACATAATTCACCTGTTAGAGCACTGCTTGGTCGAACTCGCAAGCATTGCTATCTCAAGCTTGTTTGTCAAGTTTAGTTGATCAAAACTATAGTCTTGATTTCTAGTCTACTTATAGATATGTCTTGGATCAGTTCAGCTTTAGACTTCACGGAGTTCATCGATTGAAGACAAAGATCTATTGAGGAGAGCTTGGAGGAACTTCATCAACAAAAGATATGTACAAGAAGACGAAGGTAAATGCGACAGAAGTGTACCTTTTGTTGATGAAGTTCCTCCAAGCTCTTCAGTAGATCTTCTTCTTCAATTGGTGAACGCCGTGAAGTTTAAACCTGAACTACACACTTCTATCCTAATCAGAGACATGGCTATAAGTAGACTAGAAATCAAGTATATAGTTTTGATCAACTAAACTTGGCAAACAAGCTTGAGATAGCAACGTAAGTATACAACGTACCTACCATGTATACTTTCTTACCCTGTTTATACCTTAAGCTAGGATTCAAAACATAAATGACTACTTAACAAAGGTGAAAAAACAATTCTTCAGCTGTAACATAGGTGAAAAACGAAGTTTCCACACACAAACTTTATAAAAATGGTGAAACACAATGTAATAAATAGCGTCTTTATTATATACTATATGGAATTATGTTAAATGTTGCAGGAAAGACTTTCCGGCCTCTCTATCCGCAATTCCGCATAGGCGCATGTTGTTAATACACAGGTCTGCAGAAGCAAACACCCGCGCCACCGGTCTTCTTCCTCTTCTCCTTTTTCTCTGAATTCTTCCTTGTTCTGGCCATCAAGCGACACCTCCATCGCAATATCTTATTATTTCAAAACCAAATTACGAAATACTTGTAAAACAAACACTTATTTTGGTTTATCGGTATTCTTTGTAAATCTGTAACAATAGAAAAGCAACAGTTTAGGTTTAAAAATCAGACACCTCTAACATCAAAACCAAACGTAAACCTAATCTTTTTGTAGCTGATCAAAAGAAGAAGAAAAACTAATCATTTTGCATAGTTATTACATGATCTGCATAATATATTTATAATTTCGGGGATCAAAATTCTAACAAAGAATGAAATCAACCAAGATTTATGTTTAGAAGGTGCTCAAAAATTTTATTTTGTTTTATTTTAAGGAAAGGTGCTCAAATTATCAATCTGAAAAATGACCTTTGTGTTTTTTGTTTTTTATTATTAGAAGACCCACGTAAACAATGTATGTTGGAATGCATGTACATATATCACTTGTTAGAGCACTACTTGGTCGAACTCGCAAGTGTTGCTATCTCAAGCTTGTTTGCCAAGTTACTTTGTAAATCTGTAACAATAGAAAAGCAACAGTTTAGGTTCAAAAATCAGACACCTCTAACATCAAAACCAAACGTAAACCTAATCTTTTTGTAGCTGATCAAAAGAAGAAGAAAAAAACTACATGATCTGTATAATATATTTGTAATTTTGGAGATCAAAATTCTAACAAAAATGAAATCAACCAAGATTACCAACAAGATTTATGTTTAGAAGGTGCTCTAAAAAAAATTAAGGAAAGTTGCTCAAATTATCAATCTGAAAAATGACCTTTGTGTTTTTCTTTAATTATTAGACCCACGTAAACAATGTATGTTGAATGCCTGTACATAAATCACCTGTTAGACAACTCTCGGTCGAACTCGCAACCGTTGCTATCTCAAGCTTGTTTGTCAAGTTTAGTTGATCAAAACTATAGTCTTGATTTCTAGTCTACTTATAGCTATGTCTTGGACTAGGATGTAATGTTTAGTTGAGTTTTATACTTCACGACGTTCATCGATTGAAGACGAAGATCTACTGAGGAGAGCTTGGAGGAGCTTCATCAACAAAAGGTATTTACAAGAAGACGAAGGTAAATGCGACATAAGTGTACCTTTTGTTGATGAAGTTTCTCCAAGCTCTTAAGTAGATCTTCTTCTTCAATTGGTGAACGCCGTGAAGTATAAACCTGAACTACGAACTTATATCCTAATACGAGACATAACTATAAGTAGACTAGAATCAAGTATATAGTTTTGATCAACTAAACTTGGCAAACAAGCTTGAGATAGCAACGCAAGTATACAACGTACATACCTTGTATACTTTCTTACCCTGTTTATACCCTTAAGCTAGGCTTCAAAACCTAAACGACTACTTAGCAAAGGTGAAAATACAATTATTCAGCTGTAACATATGTGAAAAACGAATTTTCCACACAAAAACTTTATAAAAATGGTGAAACACAATGTAATAAATAGTGTTTTTATTATATACTATATGGAATTATATTAAATGTTGCAAGCAAGTCATTTCGATCTCTCTATCCGCAATTCTGCATAGGCGCATGCTGTTAATACACATGGCCGCAAAAGCAACCACCCGCGCCACCGATCTTCTTCCTCTTCTCCTCTTTCTCCGAATTCTTCCTTGTTCCGGCCATCAAGTGACACCTCCATCGCAATATCTTCTTAGCTCAAAACCAAATTACGAAATACTTGTAAAACAAACACTTATTTTGGTTTATCGGTATTCTTTGTAAATCTGTAACAATAGAAAATCAGGCACCTCTAATATCAAAACCAAACGTAAGCCCTAATCTTTTTGTAGCTGATCAAAAAAAGAAGAAAAAACTAATCTTTTTTGCATAGTTATTAAATGATCTATGTAATATATTTGTAATTTCGGGGATCAAAATTCTAACAAAAAATGAAATCAACCAAGATCTCCAACAAGATTTATGTTTAGAAGGTGCTCTAAAAATTAATTTTTTTTGAAGGAAAGGTGCTCAAATTATCAATCTGAAAAATGACCTTTGTGTTTTTTTATTATTATTAGAAGATCCACATAAACAATGTATGTTGGAGTGCCTGTACATAAATCACATGTTAGAGCACTACTCGGTCGAACTCGCAAGCGTTGCTATCTCAAGCTTGTTTGTCAAGTTTAGTTGACCAAAACTATAGTCTTGATTTCTAGTCTACTTATAGCTATGTCTTGGATTAGGATAAAATGTGTAGTTGAGATTTAGACTTCACGACGTTCATCGATTGAAGACGAAGATTTACTGCGGAAAGCTTGGAGGAACTTCATCAACAAAAGGTATGTGGAGACTAAAACTTATCTATCACTCAGAAGTCTATTATATTCTATCTTCTAATGAGACTAAGTCGTATAACTACATAGGCTTTTACATTGTACACATTTGATATTTCAAGACGAGTTTATCTCGCTTATCTATTTCTCGAAATATGTGTTGGAAGCTTTTTGCTTTAACTATGTTCATCATTATTCTTGACGAGTTTAGTTGGAAACAATTTATTTGTTGGAAACTAGATATTAATTCAAAAGATGATCATGTGAAAATTGCCTTGAAACATCTTATATGATTTGTTTGAGACAATCATTTGATGTCGACTTGGAAAGTTTCGTATTGATCATTCAATCACTTTAAAATTACTTGAAGCTAATAGTTTGTGTGAGACAATTATTGTCATCCTCTAAGGATGTTTCAATGATTGAAATGGGAGTTTAGAACAATTAACCATGTCTGGATACAACACGGTATGCATACCTAGTATGCGAACTGTATTGTTATGATTCAGGACCGGGAACCTTGTTTGCGTACCTAGCTTGCGAACGGTTTTACCTGTAAAGGTCCGGGAATCTTGTTTGCGTACCTAGTATGTGAATGGTTCTACCTAAGTTAGGTCCGAGACAACTATTTGCATACCTGGTTTGCGAAACGCTGGACAAGGCCAAGGTCCGTAGCTGTTGTTTGCATACCTGATTTGCAAACTTAGTGGTTTAAGTTCTAAAATCGGTTAAGTATGATTCTCATACTCATGAACTAAACATTTATGAATTAAGGAATGCAATCTTTGCCAACCGTCGCTTAATGTTCATGAATTGATTCTTGTATAAGTATTTCGTATAATTACGAATCAATCCGATTTTGTTTCAGTTGGTTCATATATATTTCTGTGAAATAGTGAAAAATTGAACAACTCTATTTGAAACACAATTAGATTCATTTGATTATTTTCATGAATGATTGATCATCATAGTTGATCTAGAAGTATTAGATGAATGTAGTTAAGACAAATGTGTTCATATGGCTAACTTCGGTTAACTGTTATTGAACCAACTCAATGTACACGTTTAGGTATGGTTACCCATATCTGAATAAAGGTATATTTCATTTGTGTGTAACAAGCTAAGACCATCTAACGGTGGAGAGATATTGCTTTGGTTGTAAGTAGACTTAGCTTGAATATTAAGGGAGAACTCTAGCAACTGGAAAGACTATATAAGGGAGCAATCTTAACTAATGGTGAATATTGAATGCTTTGTTACTAAGCTATCTTAACTTTTATTGAGAGCAAAACTTGATTTGAAAGACTATATAAGGGAGAACTCTAGCAACTGGAAAACCTAATCCCGACATTTTCCTATGTCTTTGTTGCGACTGGAGTCGGTTCTCTTTTAACCTAGGTTTTTCCAAAACCATTATAGGTTAACGACTTGAAGACTTCATTTGGGATTCGTGAAGCGAGACCTAACTATTTTCTCTGTAGTTGCGTGTTCTGATCTTACTTGTTCTATCGTATTGGATACTATCTTCTCTAAGATTTGCTCGAGATTTATCTCCGATAGGTAAGATATAAAAATTAATCACAAAAGGTCTTCGTCATATTCTTTGTGATTCCGCAATAACTTCTTCTACTACCATATAGTTAAGTTATTGTGAGGTGATTGATATTTCTAGGCTGCTCTTCGGGAGTATAAGACCGGGTTATCAATTGGTTCCTGTTCACCTTGATTTATCAAAAGATGGAATAAAAACTTCATAGGTACTCTTGTGGGAGACAAATTTATCTATCAGAATAGACTTATCTGTGGGAGATAGATTTGTTTATAAATCTTTGACTTTGGGTCATAGAAACTCTTAGTTATGGGTGAGATCAGCTAAGGGAATCAAGCACGCAGAATCCGACGTGGTTCAAGAGGCGTAAGGAACGCGACTGTACCTTAATCGGTGTGAGACTTGGTTAGGGGTCAACTACATTCCAGTCCGAAGTTAACTTGTAGTAGGCTAGTGTCTGTAGCGGCTTAATACAGTGTGGTGTTCAAACCTGTACTAGGACCCAGGGTTTTTCCGCATTTGCGGTTTCCTCATTAACAAAACTTCTGGTGTCTGTGTTATTTCTTTTCCGCATTATAACAAGATTATCTAAGGTAATCAGGTGCACAGAATCCAGCGTGGTTCAAGAGCCGTAAGGAACGCGACTGTACCTTAATCGGTGTGAGACTTGGTTAGGGATCAACTGTATTCCAGTCCGTAGTTAACTTGTAGTAGGCCATTGCCTATATCGGCTTAATACAATGTGGTGTTCAAATCTGGACTAGATCCCGGGGTTTTTCTACATTTGCGGTTTCCTCGTTAACAAAACTTCTGGTGTATGTGTTATTTCTTTCCGCATTGTATTTGTTAATATGTTCATCTTACAATCATATACATTATTATTAAAAATTAATGCGTCTTCAAATGACAAACCTCACCATCTACAAATTTTCCAAGTGGTAGGTGGTGGTGTTATTACGTAATTCCTTACCGTTTGCCTTTGGTAGTATTATAGTGCACTATAATAACATATTACCAATTAATTAATTTCAAATTCATTACTATTTAGTTTCTACAACATAAATTCAGAATAACCATATCAATGGATGTTCTCTCTTAAAATCTTATCTGCAAACAATACTCAGCAAGAAAAGACTTTCTGAGAACGAATGAAACAAACATACTATGGTTCCGTTCTTGATGAATTACATTCTGATGATTCAACATATGCAGAAGTTGTCTCTCAAGATTCTTTGGAATTGACATCATCTTGGAGGTCAGTATCCGCTGAACCTCCCGTTGTAGTAGCAGACATATTTTCCTAACACCATGGACAAACAATCAATTTACCGTCACAACAATGCACTCTCTACACGATATATAACAAAGCAGGTGTTTGAGGGTGAAAACGGTTTCTGTTGGTTTTGGTAAATTCGTGTGTGTGTGGATGAAAAACGAGTCTAGACCCTAAACAATGTACTGCACGGGAGTACTTTTGATTCGAGAGATCAATCTGTACAACCCTGTCTTAAACCAAGAAATGGCCATTCCAGTCTTGCTTCGGTCACAAAGTGAAGGAGAAGGGTTGGTATTAGGGAGGGAAGCGAAGAAAGTGTTGAGACCAAAATAGTTGATTATGAAGGTGTGGTTGTTTACGACTTATATCAGAAAGTAGAACTGGCTAGCTGAATGAAAAGCTATCAGGTGATTTCTGGATACTATGTTGTTCCCCTAACCAAAACTTGTTGTTTGGTGAAAATAGGTGAAACCTATTTATACAAGTCATAATAAAACGTCCCCTGATCTCGTAGGAAGTGGAAACGATTGAGTGGTGGAAGAGTGGAGTAACGTGTAATGTTAGAATTTATGCTTCCATGATGAAGGAAACATTTACACCATTACTTCTTGCTACTACTAACCACCCTTCTTCATGATACTTTCTTGTAACGGGCATATTGCACGCCGCACGCTATAAACCGCCAGACCAATACCCTGATGAGTATCCCCCAGTTTGTGACATGTTTGATGTCTCGAGTGTTTTAGTGGAAAACATGTAGCACTTTGCTACGTGTGGCAATTTAAAATCAAGAGCCTTGCCGCAGGAAAATATCATGCGATGCTATTAGGCTTGTCTTGGCCAGTCGCCTGAAACTTGCTACAAGTATGCCGGCTCGGTGGCGAACTTTGATGGCTGAGATTGCATCTCATGATGAAGGGTAGTCGTCGATTATGGCTACCTTCTGTTGGCGCCTGGTAATGGCGCAATGGCACCTTTGGTGCATGCCAGCAGCATTGCAGCATGGCTGGCAAGGCTCGTGCATGTCAGTGGCACCTGGCATAGCCATGGCCACTAGATTTAGGCGGCGGGTCGCTTAAAATTTGCCACAAGTCTGTCGGTTCGGTGGCAAACTTGGATGGCTGAGATTGCATCTCATAAGGAAGGGTAGCCATTGATCATGGCTACCTTCCGTTGTGCATGTAAGTTGCGCCCCTCTTAGCCATGGCCACGGGATTTAGGCGGCTGGTCGCCTAAAAGTTGCCACAAGTCTGTTAGTTTGGTGGCGAACTTGGATGGCTGAGATTGCAACTCATGAGGAAGGGTAGCCATTGATTATGGCTACCTTCCGTTGTGCATCCCAGCGGCATGATGGTTTAAGTGGCGCCTGTCGTAGCCATGGCCGCTGGATTTTTGGCACGTTGGTGTTATATTCAAACGTGGTGTGGCAACATCAGTTTTAATGGCCACATTGATCCCATGTTATGTGGAACATTGTTTGGCTCGGTTGGCGCGACAACTTTGCCTAAATTAGGGTTTGGCATGTCGAAACCCTAATTAACGTATATGGCATGTAGTATGCGGCAGGTGGCACGTTTGGCATGTGCACTTGGAATGCCTGTTTGGCGTGTGCGATTGACATGCTTTTGGCATGCCATTTGGCATGTTTGGCATGCGCGTTTGGCATGTTTGGCATGCCGTTTGGCATGTGCGTCTGGCATGTTTGTTTTTGGCATGTTTGACATGCCGTTAGCATGTTGGCATGGTTTTGGGAAGCCAACTTGGTAGGGTAACCTTTTGACACAATTTCCACCCTTTTTAAAGATGTCGGAGGTTTAGAGCAACCTGATTGGTCAATGAAAGCAGGGAGCTGTCCAAGCATGGGCATGGCCACCCTTTTGGTGCGCGTGGAAGGTTTAGTGCGACCTGATTGGTCGATGGGAAATAGGGTCGACAAGTATGGGCCCAACCACAACTTATGTGCGTGTGGCGAGTTTAAGGCGACCTGATTGGTCGAGGGAAATAGGGAAGGTTTAGGATGGGGCGTGGCCAATGAAAAATGGCGCCGGTTGGCCTAACGCATGGCCACGCCTCTCTTTGTTGCTGCTTGTATCCTGCGGCTCCTTGTTTTCTGATTTTGGGAAAGATTTTGCATCTGCTAATCCATGGCGAATTAATTACCTAGTTTGCCTAGGCTTAATTTCGACAAGCAAGGTCTGATATACTGCGCAAGGCGCAAAACCTTAACTTTTGCAAATTAGTCAGGATAATTGATTGAATTCTATGCGTTGACACAGAGTTCTATTAAGTTCGTTGCCAGAGGGCAACATGCTTTTTGATTGAATATCTTATGCAAAGACCTTATCCTTGATATTTGGAAATTCGTGCTACTCTGTTGCGAGTGAACACAAATTGTCATGCCATATCAACATTAAGGGTTCAGACGGGGAACATAGCACATCAAACATTCAAAGAAACTTATATTAATTGAGTGTAGGCAAGGTGCCAAAATTTACAGAATGCCTGGGATTGTTGCTACATGGGCCAGTCTGGATAAGTTTCATGTAAGTATATTGAACGGCTCAATAAACATGCCAGAGGAGAGGTTGACACTCATGGCTCTGTTTCCTTGCAGAGTAACGGCACATCAGATGCAAGGTTTTACAAATTTAGCCCTGAGCTAAAAACCACCATCAACATTAAGTCCCCTGCTTAGCCCGTAACAGTGGCATTGTTGCGAGGTAAGCATGATATGGTGACAGACAAGGATAAAATCAAAACGACAAGTCATGAAGAGATTTCCAGGAAAACTTGGCTAACCTTTGGCAGGAGGCATGAGGAATATGTGATCCTTGCGTCGGCGGCTAGGTGAGTAATTCCGGCTTGTCCATAGAGTGTCGGCGTCAGTGCTGCAACTTTGGCTACTGATCGGCTGAGATGACATTGCAACTTGGTCCGCAGAACGGGCGCTGGCTGGCTAGGTCACGGAACATGCGGAGATGGTGCTTGACTTGGAACGGTAGAATCTGGCTTCAGTCCGTGGAATGGTGGAAACTGGCTTCAGTCCTCGGAATGATGGAAGCGTCTTTAGTCCGCGGAATGGTGGAAACTGGCTTCAGTCCGCAGAATGGTGGAAACTGGCTTCAGTCCGCGGATGGTGAAAATGGCACTTGGAAGGCTTGCTGGCTGGATCACGGAATGCTGGAGCATTGGCGCTAACTTAACCACATAGTGCTGGATCCATGGAGAGTTGGCTTGACCACGGAGTGCTGGAGCCATGGAGAGTTGACTTGACCGCGGAGTGCTGGAGTCATGGAGAGTTGACTTGACCGCGGAGTGCTGGAGCCATGGAGAGTTGACTTGACCACGGAGTGCTGGAGTCATGGAGAGTTTACTTGACCGCGAAGTGTTGGAGTCATGGAGAGTTGGCTTGACCACGGAGTGCTGGAGCCATGGAGAGTTGCAGGTTGAGCGACTGGTGTTCCTCGTGCTGGCGTGCTGCTGGTTCGGTCATGGAACGGAGATATTAGCACACCATTTGTTCGGCTATGGAGCACGAGTATGGTGCACCCAGTCATCTATTCACGTTCATGGAGCAATAAGGAATCCTTATTCTGTTCAAACTCTAGAAACTGCGTTCATGTGAAAAGGGGTATCGACCCTCTTCTGTTTTTTGTTGTTCGTCCGACTCCGTGATTTCATCTGCAGTATCTATCTCCTCTTCGTCATTTGTTAGCGGTGGTAGAGCGAGCATTAATGGTAACAAATCAATCTCCAATAATCAGCAGCAAGGCAAGCCAAGAGAACTCAAGGTAGGTGCTTTTGCATGTATCCACCCAACAATACAATCGATCTTCTCCAGAATGTGTAATAAGGTTCTGACTCTAGAAGAATGAGTATCTGACCTCTCCAGTGGATTTCAAAATTTACCAAACTCCATTGCACTCTTGGGATGGATGGATGAAATAATATCAGGGATAATATTGGAGATTGTGGTTGCGTTGTTGGTCCATCCTTGACTTTAGGTGATTTGGTACCTAGACTTTCTGATTGCGATGATGATATGTTGTGGATGCTTGTATGGTCGAAATCTTCCGGAGCCATTAGGTGAAATAGATGAGTTGAGAGACGTTCCGTTGCCGATGTGCTGCTACCAAGTCTTCAAAGACTTCGTTCCAAACGACATCCTTTAAACCATCTTCTGAACCTTGGACTATTGCATGGAGTGCGATGAGCAGTCCCCAGTTATACTTCTGTTAGATCCGATGGCATGGCCGAATATGTGAATGTATCTCTGTGGCGTGCTTTTGGGGTCTTTGATGCACGTGTACGGCTTCATGTTGAGAAATTCTTGCGGCTCGTAAAACTTCGACAGTGATGATGTTGAAATCGGAAACAACCTGGTTGAGGGCAGTGAAGGCATCCCATTCTGGTAGTCCCCATGTGTAATTATCCCGAGCCTATTTTCTCGTGGAAGATGTGCTTCTGCTGCATTCATTGGTAAGGTGGTGACTGAGTTTAAGCTTCTAAAAATGAAGGAGGCTTCAGTCCCCAGGTGTAGCCTACTTTAATTGCATCTCCTTGAATCCACGCCTATGGGATTTGATACAATATTATCATGCCTTCCTGGATGTGATGCTCGGATTCTTGGAATATCGCATGGACGAAACATTCTGGATAACGAAGAGGTAAAATTGAGAGAGTTATGCCGTTAATCGTGGATCCCTCTGTCTCTTCAAGAAAAATGTTTCAGCCGCGTCTCTGGAGTTATCTCATGAATGCTTGATTGTTGTCGGGGATGGGCCGTGATAAGCAGTCCCCAGTCACACTTCTCTTTGGTTACTGAAGTTGTTTTTCTCTAAGTAGGCTTGGGATCCGCCGCGGCCTCGTAAAGTGTTGCAGGCGCCTTCTAGACATAGAGGTGATGATATTCTTACACTACACCTTTGAAGGGTGGATGACCTTGTCGCGGATATGACTTTTGGTTGATCGTGTTTTCTGAGCTTTGACAGTGAAGGGATCCCGTGTAGAGCCTCAGTCCCCAAGTGTGGTTTACATGTTTCTATCTTGTATGGTCGGTGAGTTGACCACGATAAAGACAACATCTTGCATCCATATTGGTGACTCTATTACTTCTTCCACGTGAAACTTCGTAGTGGTTGTTGCTATGGTAAAGCTATGGCTGGTATCGACAAACGAGCACCAACAGTTCTTAGCAGCATAGGTGATTAGAAGAGACTACATCTTCGTGGGAACCAAAATAGGTTGGCTGGAATTGTATGCGCGTCCATGGAAGCAAAGGTATTGGCTGGATGCGTAAGCGAGTAAACTGTCCACGACCACGAGGTTTGGCGAGATGGACCAAAAAGTGGCCACAACTGCGAACATGGGCTTGATGTGATCACGACCCTTAACAGGGAGGAGTGTGGCGGTTACGACACGATCTTTGGCAGGAAGAAGCGGCGGCTACAGCACAATCCTTGGCAGGAAGAAATGGCGGCTACGACACGATCCTTGGAGGGAAGAAGTGGCGGCCACGACACGATCATTGGAAGGAGGGAGGCGTTGAAGCGGCTTCGGCTCTTGGAGAGGACGTTGAAGCTTATGGATCAAAACGCTGAAGCTTCAGCTTCAGATCCTGGAGCATCTTATGGAGAGAACGCTGAAGCGGAGCGGCTGCTGAAGCGAACGTTGAAGCGGAGCCGCTGCTAGAGAACGTTGAAGCGGAGCGACTTCTGGAGACAACGTTGAATAGGATCTTGGATATAAACGTCGAAGCGGCTCCTGGAGAAAACTCCAGTGAGGGCGCTATTAACCCTTGACTTCGAAAAACGACTTGATACGATATGGCATATGAGAAGACGGCACAAATAGTGCTGGTCGTCGAGTCGTGTTTTTCTCCTCATGGGAAAGAATATGCTTCTTTTGTTTGATTTCCCCTTACAATTCTCAGAGCCTTGACGGTTACAATGTTGAAGTCGGAGGCCGCGTCAATCAGCGTGTTGTCAAACTCGACATCCTTCAAGTGAATAGTGGTTAGGAGTCCCCAGTTCCATCTATCAATCGTGCTTTCCAAGAGAGGTTGGGGTTTGGGAACGGCTTCCCTGGCTGGAAACAGCTACTTTCCTGATGCAGTGCGGTTGAGGGCTGCAAATATGTCTTGACGCCGCGCCTTGGAGAAATACAGAATCTCACATAAATATTTCATCATAGACTGCACGATTTTGTGGGCGAAGTACCCATAAATCATGCAACTCATAATGGGAAGAGGGTCTCTGTGAACTCAGGAGGGTTGCTTATTTTCTTTGCCTCGATTTTGGATAAGTCATTCCTGATCTTCACGTGTGATGAAATTGGATTGCTGATTCCCTTCTACTGGGTGTTCAAGAGCAACGCGAGCCTCTTGATCTATAAACGCGCGTCCTGCTGAAGTACCCGCGCCGGATGTTAAAAGTATTCCTTGTCAGCTACATCTTGGTTTGACGTGACTCTTGTGGTGGACGCTCCATTAGTGTCTTGAGGAAAATAGGTATCTCTTTCTGAGTTGTAGCCATGTATGTCTGAGCCTTACGAGAACTTTTTGTTTTTCCATCAAATCGACAGTGGTAAGACGAGACCGGCTTCCTCTGGTTCCTCCAGTCTCTCGTCCTGATGGTGGAGTAGTAGCGGCTCTAGTGACGGTTGGAGGTGTCACACTCGAAGAAACGTTGGCGGTGGCGGCAGCGGCTCTGGTTCTGGTGATCGGAGGTGTAACGCCTGAAGGAACATTTTCCTCGCCGCTGGTGTTGAAAGGTGGCGTATTAATGCCACTGGAAGGAACGTTAATACCGAGGATGATTTCAGCACTAGTGATTTCAGGATTTGTTGCTGATCCGGACCTGAGTTCTACCATCTTGAGATCGGGATTGAAAAATTAAATTGGAAATTGGAAATTGATATTGCAATCGAGAGATTAATCTCCCACTGTGGTCTCCAATTGTTTGAGAGTGAAAACGGTTTCTACTGGTTTTGGTAAATTCGTGTGTGTGGATGAGAAACGAGTCTAGACTCTAAACAATGTACTGCACGAGAGTATTTTTGATTCGAGAGATCAATCTGTACAACCCTGGCCTAAACCAAGAAATGGACGTTCCAGGCTTGCTTAGGTCACAAAGTGAAGGAGAAGGGTTGGTCTTAGGGAGGGAAGCGAAGAAAGTGTTGAGACCGGAATAGTTGATTCTGAAGGTGTGGTTGTTTACGACTTGTATCAGAAAGTAGAACTGGCTAGCTGAATGAAAAGCTATCAGGTGATTTCTGGATACTGTGTTGCTCTCCTGACCAAAACTTGTTGTTTGGTGAAAATAGGTGAAACCTATTTATACAAGTCATAATAAAATGTACCCTGATCTCGTAGGAAGTGGAAACGATTGAGTGGTGGAAGAGTGGAGTAACGTGTAACGTTAGAATTTATGCTTCCATGATGAAGGAAACGTTTACACCATTACACCTTTCCACTACTAACCGCCCTTCTTCATGACACTTTCTTGTAACATGCGTATTGCACGCCACACGCTGTAAACCGCCAGACCAATACTCTGGTGAGTATCCCCCAGTTTGTGACATGTTTGATGTCTCGAGTGTTTTCCTGGAAAACATGTATAACTTTGCTATGTGTGGCAAGTTAAAATCAAGAGGCTTGCTGAAGGAAAATAGCATGCGATGCTATTAGGCTTGTCTTGGCTGGTCGCCTGAAACTTGCCACAAGCCTGCCGGCTCGGTGGCGAACTTTGATGGATGAGATTGCATCTCATGATGAAGGGTAATCGTCAATTATGGCTACCTTTTGTTGGCGCCTGGTAATGGCGCAATGGCACCTTTGGTGCATGCCTGCAGCATTGCAGCATGGCTAGAAAGGCTCGTGCATGTCAGTGGCACGGTGGTGCAAGTGGCGCCTGGCGTAGCCATGGCCACTAGATTTAGGCGGCGGGTCGCCTAAAAGTTGCCACAAGTATGTCGGTTCGGTGGCAAACTTGGATGGTTGAGATTGCATCTCATGAGGAATGGTAGCCATTGATTATGGCTACCTTCCGTTGTGCATGTCGTAGCCATGGCCACGGGATTTAGGCGGCTGGTCGCCTAAAAGTTTCCACAAGTCTGTTAGTTTGGTGGCAAACTTGGATGGATGAGATTGCATCTCATGAGGAAGGGTAGCCATTGATTATGGATACCTTCCGTTGTACATGCCAGCGGCATGATGGTGTAAGTGGCGCCTGTCGTAGCCATGACCGCTGGATTTTTGGCACGTTGGTGTTAGATTCAAACGTGGTGTGGCAACATCAGTTTTAATGGCCACATTGATCCCCATGTTCCGTGGAACATTGTTTGGCTCGGTTGGCGCGACAACTTTGCTTAAATTAGGGTTTGACATGTCGAAACCCTAATTAGCGTATATGGCATGTAGTATGCGGTAGGTGGCACGTTTGGCATGTGCACTTGGCATGCCTATTTGGCGTGTGCGCCTGGCATGCGCGTTTGGCATGTTTGGCATGTGCGCCTGGCATGTTTGTGTTTGTGTTTGACATGCCGTTAGCATGTTGTCATGGTTTTGGGAAGCCAACTTGGTAGGGTAACCTTTTGACACAATTTCTACCCTTTTTAAAGCGGTGGCAGGTTTAGAGCAACCCGATTGGTCAATGAAAGCAGGGAGCTGGCCAAGCATGGGCGTGACCACCCTTTTGGTACGCGTGGCAGATTTAGTGCGACCTGATTGATCGATGGGAAATAGGATCGACAAGTATGGGCCCAACCACAACTTATGTGCGTGTGGCAAGTTTAAGGCGACCTGATTGGTCGAGGGAAATAGGGCCGGTTTAGGATGGGGCGTGGCCAATGGCAAATGGCGCCGGTTGGCCTAAGGCATGGCCACACCTCTCTTTGTTGCTGCTCCTATCCTGCGGCTCCTTGTTTTCTGATTCTGGGCAAGATTTTGCATCTGCTAATCCATGGAAGATTAATTACCTAGTTTGCCTAAGCTTAATTTCGACAAGCAAGGTCTGATATACTGCGCAAGGCGCAAAACCCTAACTTTTGCAAATTAGTCAGGACAATTGATTGAATTCTATGTGTTGACAAAGAGTTCTTTTAAGTACGTTGTCAGAGAGCAGCATGCTTTCTGATTGAATACCTTATGCAAAGACCTTATCCTTGATATTTGGAAATTCGTGCTACTCTGCTGCGAGTGAACACAAATTGTCATGCCATATCAACATTAAGGGTTCAGCCGGGGAACATAGCACAAGAAGCATTCAAAGAAACTTATATTAATTGAGTGTAGGCAAGGTGCCAAAATTTACAGAATGCCTGGGATTGTTGCTACATGCGCCAGTCTGGATAAATTTCATGTAAGTATATTGAACGGCTCAATAAACGTGCCAGAGGAGAGGTTGACACTCATGGATCTGTTTCCTCGCAGAGTGATGGCACATCAGATGTAAGGTTTTACAAATTTAGCCCTGAGCTAAAAACCACCATCAACAGCAGGTCCATAATTTTAGTGGGTTTCGAGAAAGAAGAACTACACATACTTAAGTTTGCAAATAATCCTACATCCACATATTCTTAATCCCAAAGGTGTCAAAGGACTAAAAATCTGTATTTAAGATATATGGTTTTATAGGGTCAGTATCTGAAAGGAGAAAAAGTTTTCTTTTTCAAGATGTTAGACTAAACCATGGTCTTGACAAATTAAATTCAGCGATAAAAATCAATTACATGTCCTAATTGTGTCTCCAATTGTAAAATAAACAAATAATTAAGTATAAGCACGATGCATATGATTTTGCATATCACCAACATGACTATGTAGTAATTTATTTATTTTCAGAATTGAAATAACTATGAAAAACCCATGAAACCACTTCACCGAGTATAAATAAGTTTAATGAAGAAGAATTTACCAGTTACGAAGCTTTTACCAGTGCCCAAAGCCCAAAACCCTGGAAACAATAAAAGAAAAAGTTAGGAAAAACCCAGATTCATTGAAATCTTTCGAGTTACGGTGAAGGTAGGGATCAAATTTAGCTCGCGTTCAATGAATTTCATCGCGAAAGCACTAGTGTGGGTATACTTTGCACCAAAAGAACTAGGGTTTGAAGGTGACGCGGGGAGATACTCGCTACATATTTCAAGAAAGAGAAATGGTATGATATCCAGAGTATACTTTTCTTATTTATATGGCCCATCCAACTGCGACACCCGTGCATCAATTTTTGGGATACATTAAGAATTTGCTAATTTGATAGTATTGGGCTCAAGTATATTTGAAAGCTCGTGGTAGTTTATGTAACTATTTACAAGCCGTGGTATTGGGCATTAATATACGTTTGGATGTAATATGGGTTTTTTGATAAAGTACCCCTACTTTTCACATTACACTAAAAAAATGCCCCCGTTTTTTTAAAATTTGTTAAAGTATCCCGTTTTATTCAAAAGGCAAATTCCATCCAGTTAAGTGCTAGGTGGCAGTTATCTTTCCGAATAAAAGTCCTATTTACCCCTGAACTACATCTCCTTGGAGGGGAGGGTAAATGTTCCGACGATCCTGAAAACGGTGTAACAAACCTGAACGGGGCTCGACGAACCTGAAAGCGTTGTCACGATCCTGAACCGGGCTCGACGAACCTAAAAATATGTCGTAGACAGTCGATTTCTTCCAACCAAAAACCCCAAAACACTTGAGATGATGAACCTTTTTTGGGGAATGAGGTAACGAACCTGAAAGCGGTGTAACGATCCTGAACCGGACTCGAAAAACCTGAAAAATGATGTATAAAATCAATGTGAGAATAAATAAAGGGCAAATATGTAAAGTAACTTAGACTTAACTAACATTAGATGGAAAAACTAACGTGAGGGTACTTTAACAAATTATAAAAAACGGAAACATTTATCTTTTGGATATAAAAAAACGGGATACTTTATCAAAATTTCGTTAATGTTATACAAACAAATTACGTCATATAACATAAAACTATTGGGGTCCATGATTTAACATTAAAAAACTATCATTCAAAAACGTGGTAATTTCTTAGGTTTTTTATTTACGAAATAAATCCGACATATATTTTAATCTTTATATGCTCATCAATATTCTTCCATTACGTGCTCAAAAATGTCTAGCCACCGGCTTAGCAAATTGCCTCTGAAAATGGTTAGCATGGTTAGCCACTAGCATACTTGCCATACGGCTTTCGTATAGAGCCACTTTGGTTCCGATATTCACCCCAAAACCGAAAAAGCTGAGTTCACTCTTCACCTCGCCGTCTGTTATTTTCGGTCCGGAAACCTAACTACCCAAGAGGAGACTCCAACTTAGAAGAAGAAAGACGATATTGAGTAAGTTTCAAATCCTTTTCATCTTTGTATCTGGGTTTTGCTCAAGTTTCTATCTGGTCCCTAAAAATTGATTTTGGAGACTAAAATTGTAAAACTAAAGATTTTTGTTTGATAAATTGGTAAGGTAGAAATTGGAAAGGAATGAATTTGTTTAGTTTTATGGCATAAATCTGAAAGGAATGAATTGGGTTTTCGTGTTTTACATGTACAGATTTCATTTCATTCATATAGCTAGCTCTAACTATAAGGCCAAATCAACAGATATACAACAGCAATGCACGATGTACAATTCTGGGAAGGTGGCTAATGTTGAATTCCAGTCGTCTTGTTTGTTATCATTATTCTGCTTCGTCTTTTCCCATTTTCACATCCTGTACCCTGTGATTTGGGATCAATTGAATATTCTTTCTCACCTTTGACCATTGTCGTCTTATGTTATCAGGATATCAAATGGTAAATCCGTTAAACACCAGTAGATACTATTGCACAAGAGTCTTAAAACTCTCTCCATAAACAATACTAGGGTTCTTGCAAGAACTGTGACCGACTGGTTAGCTTTGTGAACTAGTTAACCAAAACGCTGTAAACCCCGGGCGCACAGAAATTCCATCACATTTACAAAGCACACGATTTCAAGTTACAGTGATGATCTTGCTGGTTCACTTTGCTCTGGTGTTCTTATTTTGCCTCATTCTATGGTACTGGTGCACGTTCATTTGCAAACATTTGTATATAGTGAATGGAACATGAGTCTGATTAAACTGTATAGAGTAATGACAAAAGGACTATGATGTTGAGGCGAGAGATTGGTGAGGTGTGATTTATTCAGATAATCCTGACTTTGTTCTTTGTTGAAGCTGATATCAAAACCAAAAAGAATTTGGTCTGAAAACCCCCCAGCTCTCGAAAACAATTCCCACTTTCCTCATGCACATCCACTTTGCAAGTATTGGATAACTGTCATGTCAGTCTGCCAGTTTTTATGTCCATATTTGTGTATCTTTTTATATTGAGAACTCGTTGTCTTGAAGTCTTATTGGCATCAACATTGTTCCTTACCTGTCTTGAATCTCCAAGCAGCAGTTTTGACGGGAGTGTTGGTGAGGGTGGAGATACTGCAGCAGTTTTGACAGGCAAATCCAAAAAAGTAGCTTCAGGAGGTGGCTTTGGCAGTTGATGTGGTAATTTCTTTTAAGTGATGGATCTCCTCTATCAGTTTCAAATGTTCTAGGCTCTGGTATCTGTGTCATTTGATCATTGTATGAATCTCTGTCGGTTTCAGATGATTTACTTGTTCGACTCTTTACTAGTGTAGTTCTTTGCTTTTATAGTTGAGGCTGAGGGAACATGGGCGGTATACATTAAGGTAGACAAGTAATTATCTGAGTGTTTGAATAATGCATGCTAAACTTGACTTTGATAATGATATGGTGATGATGGGGATAGTGTGTACTTGCACGGTTCTTGGCCGGGTATAGTTGATATTAGAATTGTCATCTCGGCTGGACAGTTTAGAATTTGAGGGATTTGGTGGGGGTGGGTATGACACCAACGGAGATGGTGGAGGGGTTGGGGAATTATTCTTACAGCAACACTTGCACAATAGGGAATCAGATGATTCAGATTCAATCAAGCACATTTTCTCTGTCATGATATCTTAGTTCCCATAAACCCGCATTGAGTTTTACATTGTTCGTCACAAAGACGGCAATTTAATTTCCAGGTTCTTAAATTTTCATCTCACAGTATGACATGTAATAGATGATTTCCAGGTTCTTAAAGTTGAGCTGGAATGAGATTCAAACATTTAATTACTTTAAGGATTCTCAGACAACCATGTTCCTGATGTTGTTTCGAGAGATATTGGAGCACATATAATTTTATTCATTCAATTAAGAGAAATAAGATTGAACCCCAAAATGCTGAGAATTTAATGTTCGCTCACAGTAATTTTCTATGGAAAAGGATCAGAGAAAGTAGAATGTGAGATATTAGTGGAGATGCATTTGATCCACTTGACGATGTAGGAGAACCTGAAGTAGGAAATCTTTCACATGACGAGCTAGAACTATAACCGGTGATATTTGATGAAGACAATATTGATGGGTGACCGAGATGTTAAATAGTTTTTATCTATGTTTTTTTTTAAAATTCCAAATACAGTAGTATTTTATGGAATTTTAAAAAATTGGCGAATCCCCGTATCACTGTCGGTGTTCCATAGCTTTACATTCGTTGAAACCCGTCTCCCGAAGAAACTAGCAGGGGGCACATTTGGGTGGGTTGGTCGCACTCATGTAAGTGAGATTTTGAAATCGGTTACTGCTTCATTTTGTAAAAATCAACGGCCACTGATGCATTTCTTTTGTTGGTATTTCTTCATTCTTTCTCCCTCTTCTGAAATCTAGAAATAGAAACGCCATTACAGAAGTCCATTATTCTTCATCGTCCTCAAATTTAAGAGTTTGAATTTCAAAATCAGGTAATTTTTCTTAAATTGGTTATTATTTTTCTTCTGGTGGCTTGAATTGGGTTCAGATTGAGATGGGATGCAGAGATGGGTTCGTATGACGTTGTGGAAATTTTACTCAGTTTTCCGTTGATGAATCGATAGGGATTTTACTTAGTTTTCTCCTTACGAATTGGGTTTCATTTAAGAAGAATCATATTCTTTCCTAAGATTCTTATGTATACAACTAGTGCTTGTTTGTGCTCACATTTTGTTTGTGAAATTGCCCAACTGATGAATTCTAGACAGAGAAGTGTCTTAGCCTAAGACTCGTAGGTGTAGCTAACAATAATGTGGTATTTTACATGGCGTCATATGCCTGAGTTGAAGTTTCTGGACTTGTAATAGAGCATCGACTAGAACTTGGGTGCAAATGCCACGTGGAAAAATTATTGACAGTTAACTTACTGACATAATGTGCTAATGAAAAGTACTTGGAACTCTTTCAGTTGCAGTTAGCTATCATATTAGCCTAACTTGGGCAACCTAGAATGGTCTCTAATGACCCATGGATTATTGCGGTAAAACATCTAATGTAGCTTGACAGCTCAACGTGGGTTGGTATAGAGCTCAACTTGAATTAGTATAGAGCTCAACTTGTATTGTTAATTGCATACTTTTAAGGTGGTCCTTGTTTGTGCTTGTATATGGTGGGTCAAGTGACTTTCATGTGATTCAACGAACAATTGTACTTCTTAAAGTGTGTTTTGTTTGTGAGTCAAGCAACATTTGTTCTTGGTATTGAAGCAACAGTAATTATATACTACCCCTTCAATGTCACGTCCACTTGATTACTGCAATAAAGCTCCACTTTTATTTTGCATTTGTAAACAATCCAACAGTATCTTGCTTAATGGTTTTTCTCTTCATAATAATTTGTGTACTTTATGACGTTCTCGTAATATATTTGTTCACATTGACATCTAGAACTCATTGCTTTCTTCCTTTTTACCTTTTCCATGTGAAAATTGTATCCCAGACATGCTTATGGTGAAGTTCTTAATGTGTCAGGTACATGGTAGATGGCTTTAATTCTTATAGCCATTGCTCTAATTTTACTGTGGGTAGTTTCGCTGTGCAAAATATTTTATTCTTCCGCGCCTAAGGCCGCATTTTTCTCTGAAGGTGAGTGGTGAGTTAATGTCTTCTGCATATATTGCACTTTCGTGCTTTCTAATGTATTGTTGATTAAACTTTGTGCACAATCGTTTCATATAGGCGAAGCGGTTCGAAAAAGAAACATCTTGCTGGTTGTTGCACACCCAGATGACGAGTCAATGTGAGCTTCCACTATTTCGACATGTATTTGGATTGCTTAGTTTTTCCGTATACAAATAGTAAGTTTGGCTGCTTGACCCAGCTTCCATGTGCATATTCTATCTGGACCAGAACTATTAATATGTTTTTCATTACATTTGAACGAACTTGTTTTCGAGTCAACTAATCTAACCTGGTCTGCTACATAGAGCCTGAATGGTATACATAGTCTTGGGACCGGCGATAGCAACCATATCTCATCATGCAATCACTAATTTGCTGAAGCTCCCTTTAGTGACTGCTTAGGATGTTGAGCCTCTTTGCTCTCACTAATGCCAAATCACGTCTTGTTTCTTTCAGTGACTTATTATAAACCTATCAGGTCTATCAAGAATAGTCACGCACCTTTAAGAGTAAGGAGGCTTTTTATTAAGCTACTTGTTAGTTTCATATGCATGACTTGTATTGCGTCTGAATGTTATTTTTGGATTGGTTGTCTGTTTGTTTTGCTTTTTAATCAGTCGGTCGCAATGCTGTTTTCAGATCGATTGTTTATTTGTTATGATCTATGGCCAGTTGGTTACTGGTACAATCTGTTGTTCTATGTAGCAAAATTTACATGTCTTCTCTTTTGAATATATCAACATTTGTCTATATAATTTGCACTTTTATGGAATCTTAAATCGAAAGATAGCATTTTTCAGGTTCTTTTCGCCAACCATTCTGTATTTGACTTCACAAGGCAATAATGTTCACATCTTATGCATGTCGACAGGTATGACAGTAGTCAAGTCAGTTCTAATTAGTGAATTCTACCAATTGGAGGAAAGTGACACTAAAAAAAGCATAAGTAACTTTTTTTATGTCTGTTTATCTGATGAAATTTGGCTTCTTTTGGCCAAACTCCATTAGTCAGATTTCTGTATAAGTTGAATTCAAAAAGATGCCCTTCTAGCAAAATATCGAATGCATTACTGAAACTACACCCTGGGATTATTATTCGCATCACTATATATCCTAGGATCATTATGAAGTTAGAACTGCAACGTGCATTCAATTTCTTTAGAAATATGTTTTGCCTTGATATGAGTATAAGAGCAAGGCACTGAACTTGGATAAATTGACAACCCTAGTTGTTATTACTAGTTACCCTCACTTCTCATAAATCTACTTTGCCTTACTCGTGTACTTTATTACTGTACAGGTAATGCTGATGGCAAGGGGGACACTAGAAAGGAAGAACTTTATCAGGCTTGTGCTTCACTAAAGGTGATGCTTCATTTTTCTCTTGGTTTGACACTTGATATTAAATTAACATTAAACAAATTGAAATAATAATCAATTTTCTGAATAACATTTACAGGTTGGACCAGAACAAGTCAAGATCTTAGACCATCCAGATTTACAGGTGACTATAGTATTCCTGTACAACCTAAGCAATTAATGTTTACATCATCGTGTAAGAAATATCAGACTCAGGTCACCATTTGGTAATAAGTTGTTTGGGATCATTAATAGGATGGATTCAACCATATTTGGAGCCAGAGCTTGCTGGCAGAGATTGTTAAAAAAGAAATTGCAAGTCGAGCCATTGACTTGGTAAGTTTTATTGTATGTAATTTGATTCAGATGCTACTTTTACTGTTCACTTGTTGAGCCTTTATAATATCATTTTGCTTTTCTAGATCTGCTATGTTTCATGTTCTGCCTGGTCTGAACTATCTGTTTGCTTCTATTCAAAGTGCAATACTTGGCTTTCAGTTTGGTTACCTGAATAAGTATAATCACAATCGCAATCACCACGAGAGAATCTAAAAATTGATCGCATATAATTAGAATAGTACACAAATCTCATTTCCGTTCTTTTATTTGTGGCATCTAGTTGATCACATTCGATTGCTATGGAGTTTCTGGGCATCAGAATCACCGTGATGTACATCATGGAATACAGTAAGTCCTTCTCTTATTTTCAATCTAAATTAGTAACTTTAATTGGTTATTCATTAGTTAGCTACAGCTCCTAATTTAAGTAAAAGATTTGGTTTACTCTTATGTTAACTTTAGGGATTTTTCAATAAAATTAGTCAAAGTGTAGTCATTATAGACTGAGGTTTTGAAATTGCTCTTTGAGGATCGCTCTTCACAGTATATGGTTATTGACTTATTGTGATTATTGAAGAATCGTAGATGAAGTGGTCATTCCATAGTTAGTAGCTTTAGAGACTTTATTACTTAACAAGTATCATACATGTTTGACTTCATTTAACTGGAACCAATTGGACAGGACGTTCTTGCATGAGACCCCACAAAGAAGTATCGAAGCTTGGGAGCTTGTAAGTTTTTCACTCCTGAATTTTCGTTCTCCAAGTTTCACATTACTCTTATGCTACAGCTGTTAGGGTTTCTTACCACACCTGAACCCTTTACTATTTCTATTACCTGAGGATTTCTTTGGTAGCAATCATGAGTGTTGCTGATTTATTTTTAGGTAAGTGTGAGCATGCTACGTAAATATAGTGGACCGGTGGATATCTGGTTGTCCTTACTACTTACCAGCTGCTACCCAAGGCAACAAATGTGTTGCTTGATAAATGGGCATCCACGTAAAAGCTTTCTCGCAATGGCACAACATCAGAGCCAGTGGATATGGTGCATATTTCTCTCTTTTTTTTTTCTTTTTTTTTTCTTTTTCTTTCTGTATATTACCTTTGTATGAAAGCAGCCGCTGGGAGTTTGATTGTCTACCCTCTTGTGACATGGGTAAACATAACCCTGCCATCCTAATATTCGATTCGGAGGATGATCCCCTATTAAAATGTTTGGTTTTATTCACCACTGTAAATGCGGACTAACAAAATAATATTTGGGGGTTAATGAAGGTTTACTGGCCGTTTCACCTGAGAGATCGTAATAGTCTAGTAAAGCTTAACTACCTTTTTTTTTTGCTTCGATTGCACTGATTGTGGTATCATTTCTTCAGGTTCAGGAAGCTGTTCGTGTCGTTCTCCAGTTATACCTATGTGAATGTGCTGAAAAAGATCAATGTTTAGGTTTTCATTTCAGATTAAGCGGGATCTGTAAGAATTTATTAATGATATGCATTGTAATTTATTATTTGTAAGAATTTATTAATGAAACTCTAAATCCTAGACACGGTTGTGGATTTAGGGGATCGAAACCGAAACAGAGTCGGAATCAAAACCTTGTACTTGAACAGTATTCGTTCAGAAGTTCCGCATACACCTAATGGTCGGATCAATTAAAGCTAGCATCGTGCAAGACCAAGTAACCTGAACAAAAATAAATTAAAGCATAGCTGGGGTTTTAAACTTTTAATGTAATTTATTCTCGACCTCAAAAGATATGAATGCTAGACATCAACATAAAAAAAAATAGACATCAACATAAATAGTTCTACCTCTGAGAGTCCAGAACTCCACTACTTAATTTTTCTGATATGCTAAAATTTTTGCACTTCCACAACTTTACTTTTGTTGCCAGACAATACCTCCCTTCAACGTTCAGATAAGTTAAAAAAATTTCAAACAAACTTGTGGAAGTTCAATGAAGCTGCTGGACAATATAATATGCCTTATCATTCCCATATTTAATTATTCTTTATGATGAAGAAAAACTATACTCGAGTCCTCCATAGTCCATACAGGACTGATTCCGATCGAATGAGGGGGATTCCAGACACAACGGAAATCGATGTATTTATCTTTTTATTTACTATATATCCTTCTGCACTGCTCACAGAATCTTTAAATTGACCAAACATCTGCATCTTTTTGTACTTGGGCTACATTGGTTCAGAAATTTTTGTAGCATCCAATATTCTTAAAAAATGAGGCTAAAATTAGAGAAACAGCAGTTTAAGCTTTTAAAAGATGACTACATGGTGTGATGCGCAAAAGGAAAACTAATTGGTGGCTCTTCCTACAGCGGGAGCAGTTTCCAAAAGTAACAGAACCCTAAGATTGTGGTGTCCATGGGTGCAGCTTCCATAAAGTAGTAGAGAACTAAAACGGCAACCTATACTCATAATTATTTGCAAGGAATCAACAGAACCATAGTATCATGCAACTACCTGCTCGACCGATCCTTTGTCTGCCGTCTTTACTTCGTTACCTAAGTTATTACCATTAACAGAGTCTTCTACGGCCTCAGCAGCAGGAACTTCTTCTACGGCCTCAGCAGCAGGAACTTCTTCTACAACCTCGGCGGGAGGAACTTCTTCTGTACCCTCTTTATCACTAGAACCCAGAAAATCCCCAATGGAAAACTTAGACCTAGCATTTGCGGCTTCCGCTGCTGCTGCTTTTTCCTCAGCTTCCTTAGCAAGAGCTTCCGCCTTTTGCCGTTCTTTCTCCTCCTTCTCTCGCTCTTTCGCCTCAATTAATTGAACCAATTCGTCCTCTCTCCCTACTTTCCTCAGTTCATCGGATACATATTCTTTCATCTCTGAACTCAAACCTACACTTTCATCACTCAACATGCCATCAATTGTTTTAAGCACCTCATCGAGCTTCCCTGCCTCGCATAAAGTCTTCAGCATAGACTCAAAACAGGATACGTCAGGGCTCAATCTCTCTACCATTTGATCAAAACATAACTTGGCTTCATCAATTTTTGCTGCTTCAATTAATCCATCAATAACCTTATTAAAAACAACCAAATTAGGTCTCAGCCCAGATTCCAACAGCTTCCCAAAATACTCATTAGCATCATCCGCTCGATTCTCTGAAAAACAAGCATCCATTAGCAAAACATACGTAACTTCATCAGGATTAATCCCCTTTTCACCCATCTCATTGTACAGCTCTTCAGCTTCAGCCACCATAGAATTCCCACATAACTGTTCAATCAAATTATTATACGACACAGTATCTGGATTGCATCTTTTCTCATCCATGTTTCTGAAAACCTCAATTGCATCCTTAAATTTCTTTTGTGCACAAAAGCCATTAACCATAACATTGAAAGTCCCTAAATTTATAGTTATCTTCATTGGTGGATTATGTTCAGAGCACACCTTGTCAAACAAATTCAAAGCTTCATCGAATTTCCCATTTTTATTCAAGGCATCTAAAATCGAATTATAAGCAACAGCACTCATTCTAATACTAGAGTTCTCGCCAACAGCTTCATGATAACAATCCATTGCTTCCTTTTCCATTCCTTTCAAAAAGTAAGCTTTCATCAGATTCCCATAAACAATTCCATCAGAAACAGACCCCCCAATTTTCGTCTTCAACTCCTCAAACAAACTCAGAGCACCATCTGAATCCCCATTTTTCACAAGTCCTAACATTAGATAATTATAAACAGCAGGATCAGGTTTTAAACCCTTTTCAATCATATCATCTTTCAGTGGTAAAGCTTGCTCAATTTTTGAATTATCAACCAACCCTTTTACTAAAATCCTATAAGTAGTTGGAGACGGACTAAAAGGAGCATTATTAATGATTTGTTTATAATGTTCCAATGCAGTATCAGTTTTTCTACAATCACAATAAGCAGTAATAAGCAAATTATACGTTACCACATTCGGAACAACCCCAGCTTGAGTAATGAATCGATGAAGAGTAAGAAAATCGGCATATTTGGATTGTCGAATAAGAGCAGCCATAACTGTATTACAGGTAAACACAGTAGGTTTACAATTGGAATAAATGGAGTGACGAGTGTATAACGAAGCCTCTTCAAGATCATTTTCACGAACCAATTTAAGAATCTTGTTGTGAAGATTGAGACGATTTCCTGTCAAGACTGAAACATGTTCAGGAAGTTTTGGCGCATTAGGGTTAGGGTTTGAAATAGGTGTTAAAGGACGACGTTGAGGTTGTGATTGACGTAATGAGTTTGATGGTGGTTCCATACGAAGACGGCGTTTTCTACGTCTACGTTCTGCAGCTGCATCTTCTGGGGTTGCGAAAGAGAGTAGACGCAGAGACAGAAAGTTTGGTGGATATTGTTGTCGAAGATGGATGTGGTGAGGCTTCGCTAGGGTTTTCAAATGAGTGAAGAAACAGGGTTTGGATAGAGCCATGAATTGCAACTTGAAGATTTTTGTTTAATTTTTTTCTGGCAAGAGTGATAACAGAAAATGAATGAATTAGGGTTTTTGAAGAGGTTTTAGCAGAGCGAAGACGAGATAAAGCTTCTCCTATAATTCGTTTAGGATGAGTCGATGAGATGGGATGAAATGTTGCAACTTGGGCTTGGGCCGGAATTCACGTTAGAGCTGGTAAAATGTGATTACTGACCAGCACCTTGTTTGTTTTTTTTGCTGACTCGCCCTCAAAATCGGACTCGGCTCTTGTTTCAGTTCGATTAGATGTTAGACCGTTTGTTTTCTTTTAGGGTTAGATCTGACTCGTAATTTGAGTTAGACCTAACTACTGATTCAGACACGGATAAATCAGGTAATAAAATACTCCTGATCCATGAGAATAAACTAATAACTCTTATTGTTGAACTAAATGAGTAACATCTGACTTAAAAAAATAAATATATGAGTCGTGTGATTTCAGTCAGATCCAGGCGAGTCAGATGAGCCAGGAGAAAACAAACAAGGCGTAAGTAAAAGTTGTAAAACTGGTCGGATGTGAATCCATAACTTAACCTTCCGGACCTATTGTACTTGGTCAATTTGAGAGACCGTTATAGACTTGCACCTTGTTTGTTTGTATCTGAATCTCGGTCTGAATCTGAATCAATCCCTAACACATTGTGAGCCAGATGTCAGACCGTTTATTTTTTATTTTGAGCCAGATCTGATTTGACCTCTGATTCAGACCTAACCCCTAATTGGAAATACCCCTAATTCATGGGACCAAACCACTGTCACATTTTTTAGATCAGATGAGTCAGATTTGACTAAAAAACAAATAATTGAATCAAATCTCGATGAGTGGAGTGATTTCAGTCAGATCCAGACGACTAGGATGAGTTAGGTGCAGACAAAAAAGGTGTTGGACTGGTTGCTGATTTATTTGCTGCTTATTTCAAGTTTACAAACAGTAAAGTACCTTAAGTTGCTCAAATTATCTCATGGTCTCTGCCAAATCAATCAGTAGGCTGATTTTTTGGCAGGGAGAGGCTTACATATGGTAAGAGATTGGGGTGGAGCCTGGAGACATTCTTTCATCACCCTGAATTCTTGTTAAGGATATAGAGTCCCCAATTCTGGTCAAGGACTCTTCCTAAATTGAAGATGGGGCACGACGACAAGCTTCTTTGTACAAGATACTCAAAATGTGTGTTGAAGAGAGATCATTCAAATCATCCCTTGTCATGTGGGCAGAAAATTGCTTCATGGTGCTATGATTAAGCTTGTATCTTACTGAAATGAACATCAAATGAAGAGATTATTAAACACTTTATATCATTCACATAAGAACAATTGTGTGTAAACACAAGTTTGAATACAGCATCAGGGACAGCTTTCTTTATCAAGAATAAAGAACCTCAGTGACAAATTCAAAAGAAAATGAAAAAATAAATAAATCGAGTAACAATAACACATGATCGAAGGTGTTCTCTTCAACAGATACAACATTCTTCATAACGATATGTTTCAGCAGTATTTGGCAACAGCAGAAGAAACCCATCAGCACAAAGTGTAGGTTTTTCGACTAAGAAATTTTATTACTTCCCTGAAGCAAACTTCAGTTGCACATTTTCACCACCCTAGACATCCCAATTCACATAGCAGTTAGTCTTCACTCGTCAATAACTACAGCAGTCAAATGTGTGTATCTAAAAGAAACTGAGCCGGTTGGGATTTAGCTGCACAGCCGAACTTGTACATGGAATACTTCCTATGTACACCGGTGAGTTTCCCGGTTGCTGCTTTATGATGGAAAGTAACCATCAACTTTGAACAATCCCTACAAAATTCAACAAAAATTCTACTTCAGTAAACCAGAGCATAGCATTGAGTAGTGTTCATGAAAAGATAAACTCTAAAAGTGTGTGTTAAGGAAGGAGGAGTTATCATTCACTATTCAAACTTCAGTGCACGAGAGCATTGATCAGTATTCATGAAAAGATAATTCTAAAAGTGTGTTAAACAAGAAGAAGTTATCACTCACTGTAATTGATCTTCTGAGTAACTTGTATGCCACTCGGTGGTTTTACTCCAATGTCTAGTCCTATTAAGAGTACACTGAGCAGTGTAGATGGCTGCAGCAGCTAACAGAGATGGTGGGAACCTAAGCATGTCATACTCAACCAAGGAAAGCTCGATCAAGAAAAAGGAGAGAAGCTCAAGCTGGTTCAAAATGCAGAAAATATGTTAGTATCCAAGTTATAAAAGTTAAAAATACTATGGACAACAGTTTAATCTGGTGGAAGACTAACTATAGGAACCTTCTTATCAGACTGCGCCGCTTTAAGGAATCTTTTCATGAATACATATGAAGTTGGAACTGACATATTGAATTGTAATGTATTTACGATCAATTTCTCCTGCAAACATGTTTATGCAGTGTTAGAATCACAATGCCGAAACTGGGAAAAACTAAGCATACTTGATAAGAAATCTGTGACTTAAAAGTGAAACATGTTTATGCAGTGTTAGAATCACAATGTCAAAACAGGGAAAAACTAAGCATACTTGACAAGAGATCTGTGACTCAGAAGGGAAACATTTACCATAGCAAGAACTTCCTTCCTTGTATAAGCCTTATCAGAAATTAGAATAAGATCATCAACAACTGGTACTGAAACTTCCTCATACTTGCATGCTAAAAGCATGGCTGTAATTCCGACCAACTGAAGTTTCTTTCGTTCCACTGTTTGACGGGCTAAGAATCTGTCTATAATGTTAACCATAAGGAATAATGTCTCATCCATGAGCTCAAATTTATAATGCACCTGTCAAGATTCAAACCAAGTAGGATTGCTTAGCAAATGTTTTATTTACCCTTTCTAGGAAGTAGAAAATCATGCAAAATTTTTGTATACCTCGATTAACCAATCAACTAGGATGGCCCTCATCTTCTCATTGATGTCGGATTGCTGAACCATATAGTTGGGAGATACACAGCTAGAATTCTGCAAAACAGTTAAGGTTCAGTCAAGTTACCCCAGGCTTACAAGTCTACCCTATCTAAATATTACCCAAATTTTGCATTCTTCCTTTTGGAGTTTTCTGGGATTTCAGTAATAAAGCAAGTGAAAGTAAAATACATTCTCAATTGGAACACTTGGGCAAAGCATAGGAAGGTATTCAGGTTGAAGAGTGTCACTAAAGCAAGTAAGACTAAGCAGTTGATTCTCAATTGTACACTTTGAGTAAATGGAGTAGGAAAATCAGACAATGTCACACCAAAACTGAAACAAGTAAGAGTCGGAAACAATGAGACTAACCTCAGTTTTCTTGTAGTGAGCATATATATCATCTATATAATCTACAACTGCAAGTGTGTTCTTTGAGTCGCAACTATCAATATCCAGAATGGGTTCTTCAACAATATCCTCCATCTCAACTTCCTCTTCCTACAACAATACATTACAGAATTGTTAATACTGCTGCTACTAAAGGAAAACAAGGAAGAACCCCTTAACACAAAACACAATGTCATCATACCATAAGGTCAATATCCTCAAAGATTTCGACTTCATCAAGAATTGCTTCAGTGTGCTTCACAAACATTGGATTGGAGAAGGAACTATCTGCTCTATACTCATCTACATCTACAATGACCTTTTTATTTGATACTTTTTCAATCAAAATCGATGAATTATGTACTGGCTTCTTAGTTTCCTGCAAACATTTGAATAAACCTAAGGAAAACCAATCTATTTCGTATAACATCTAAACAAAGAGATTATTGGGCAACATTTTGGTTCTAAGAAAAGCAAATTACCACTTGACAAGGTTGGTTTTCGTTAGAAATTTGAGTAGCAAACTTCCTTGTAATTGGTCTATGCACAACGGAAGGATTTTTATCACAGATCCCATGATTCCTACACAAAAAAACAAGAAATATTATTTCAAAATCAATTCAAAAGAAAGACGAAATTGGGGAAAAGTTCAATATCAGGGGTGTTCAAGAACATACTCTGAGAGTCCTCTTTTCTTGATTGCACAAGGTAAAGGCACAGCACCAACTATATTTCTGTTAATAGTACTCAGAGCCCTTCGATTATGACCTACTTCTGCTACGAATTTCCCACTTCCCATCCGAAGATTTTCTGCAAAAACCCATACAAGAATTAGGGTTTTTAACATCTAAAACTCATCAACAAAACGAAACAAATCTTGCCCTTTCAAAAGACACAAGAGGAAGAAGACTGAAATCCATTACCTTGAAACATTGTTGGTCTCATTAAAGATGGATTGTTCTCATCTGATCTATTACCCATCTTGAAAATTTATTTTTTTGTTTAAAGATTCAAAAAATTTAGTTGAATCAGATAAATCAACAAACCCCCAAAATTATAAAAGATCCAATAATTACTCAATACAAATTAGGTCGAAATTCCTCTGTAATGTTAATCTATGAACTAGAATTTCGATCTGAAAGAATCAGAAAAATAACTCTACATTCAAAAGGATTGAACGAAACCAACCAATCTGTCGAACCCTAAATCTCTACCCTCACCTCTCTCTCTCTGGTTTGGTCTGGGGGGGCTATGGACCTTATGGGGTTTATCAAGGAATGAAATAGAAATATAGAAGAGGAGGATGATCCAAAAGAGGAGACCGAGAAAACGGGACTGTGTCCGCACATGCACATTCCAATTTAAAAATTAACGGCTATTTAATTATGGCCGTTAGATTTGTTAAGAAGCGTTTGATCTGTGTCGTGTAACGGCTATATTTCATGCTGTGTTTTCAAATTCATCTCTTTCTCGCTTGCTTGAAAAAGGTTGGTGGTGTAGTGGAGTGTGCGCTCTCTACAGCACGTTACACTCCTAGGAGCTTCACTGCCACGTTACACTCTTCATATTTTCACCTAATCAATTTACAGTAAATTATCATTTTACTGCTCGAAAACAAATTGCTAATACTTTTTTAACCTTCTTCGTGTGGGTATTTTCTATTGGCCTGTTCAGAAATTCCATGGTGCTAATTTTTATACTAGAAAATGTACTTTTTATTTGATTGGCTTCACTACTTTGGTGTCAAGTGAATCAAATTGGAAAATAGAATTTCGAGAATTTAACCTTGCACTTCAACTTTTTTTTTGATAAACTTTACAACTAATCATCCAAAATTTGAATTTAGGACTCAATTTGATTAAGAAGACCAAGATCAGATCTGGTCTGGTGTTCAAATAAACGTTTGGATTCCTTAACTGACCCTTCATGGGCGGTGCGCGCTTGTGGCAGCCTTTTAGAAGAAAAAGTGAAACAAAAGGAAGACAGAATCATAAACAGATAGGATAGGAGGAGTAATTATTAATCAATTAGTATTTGAAAAATAGGTCAGAGGCTAAAGACTAGAATGGGGGGGACTACTGAACTGACAGCAGTAGTAACTCATTACGCACGCAGTTCCCTGAAGAAGCCGTTAGACATTTGTCCGTTTCAATATCTTGAAAATAAAATTATTATACTATAGGAGATTAGTAAATGCATCGATATTAATTATTTGATTTGACTGTACTTGGTTCCAATCAAACTTAAGTACACATATAGCTAATCATTCTCCACCATGTGTTGTTGTTTCTTTTATATGATCGAATTAGGCATGACAAAATTTATTTATTTATTTGTTTTTGTAAGAAAAATGTAATTATGCTCGTTAATTTATTGGTCAATTAACCCAATAATGATAATCCTCGGTGATAAAGACATTTAAAATTTGACATTATTTAAATGGACGAAAATATAAAAATAGTCAGTATGTATCATCTTACCCATTTTCAAATATTTTTTTTTTATTTTTAATTTACACCAGCATGCATCCAGTTTCACCCTCGCTATTTTTTAAGTTTAAGCCAAGAGAATCCAGATTCATTCTTGTTTTTTTTGTGTGTGTTTCACCCATACTAATTTTTACTCGTCCGTTAGAACCATGTTTTAAAAATATTTGGACAATTGACCCATTTTCTCTTAATTTATTAGTAGAATAACATAACGTGTGTCCATTAGGTGATTACTCGCATGGACTATCATGACAAGATCTCATCCGTTAGCTAATTTCATTTTAAAGTTTCTTCCATTATTAGGGCCGCCCTTCCATTTTTCTTTTGTAAGTAAAAAGTCAGAAATCAGTTTGGGTAAATAGTTTCATAATGATTTTTAAAAGCAAAAAAGTTAAGAAACAGAAGTCAGAAGCAGATTTATATCCAAACACGCACTAAAAGAGTGTTTTCTTTGACAGGGTCATACAGTGGTCCCTAGACTACATCCAAATTCCTTCAAATGGGAGTATACCATAGGAGTTGCCCTTACACGCACCGATTCAGATTTTTGAATGCTTCGATACTAGCATGGATCATCCTGATAATTAAAGTGATACAAGACACATATTTCGATGGAGATACCGACTAATTCTAATTAATTCAGACATTGAAAATTTAATCCCGTCGACTTCTGTTACATGTGTTACTATGGTGTTGAAGAAGCAAATCATAAGAAATAGTTGGGTCATTTGTGAATCCTAACATCTGTGCATTTTACAAATTTGTTAATCGTTTTGGATAAATTAGCTATTTGAAACAGTCCCTTTAACCCCCATTACCTTGTTGCTATAAAGTTGAAGAAACAATTCTTGAGAAATGTTTGGGTCCTTCGTGAATTCTTAACCTAGTTATCCAAACCAAGTTATTTAACTTAGTTATGATGCACTTGAATCGATCTCTTGGAGTGGGCAGACTTTACTTTGGAATGTGGCTTGCATTTACAGATTTGGTATCATGTAGGTTGTTCATTATACTTACATATTTGATAGTAGATGTGTTGTTCATGATGGTTTAAAGATCCCTGAAATTCTCTATTATATATAGTGATTCATGTAATTGATTCCAATCTCGAAATGGGTTATGACCAATAGTTCTAGCTGTTGTTGTGATAGGGTCCATGCACATTCAAAGCACACCCATGTAAGTTATGTGTGAACACTTTAATCACCTTAGGGCAACTTTTATGGTATGGATGTTAAAACATTCATTATTCAAAAAGTCTCTATAAATAGGAATGACTTTATGAAGATTTATACCAGTATATGGAAACCTAAAAAACATCCACAAATAGGGACCACTAAGTAGATGTGGCTTGATAGAATAACTAAGCAGTTGATAATAAGTGGAGATGGTATATGCACATTTCGGTGCGCACCCACATAAGTTATATGTGAACACTTTTATTCACTTTAGGACTCATATTCACTTTAAAACATCCACAACTCCTATGGCATCGATGTTAAAACATCCACAACTCAAGGAGAATCCCTATAAATAGGGACGATCAAAGCTTTATGGAAATTTATCCCCACTATGGAACCCTATATAAACATCCAAAAATAGGGACAAATAAGTGGATACAGCTTGATAGAATTACTAAGTAGTTAATAAAAGAGCGACTTTTACCGTATCATTATTATTCTGTTCATTGCAGTTGTCAAGTGCTTGTGCCTAAAGGTACACTTTGTAGGCATGCAATTAATGTACTTAACCTTGCTAGAGGTGTACCAATTGGTCCATATGCCCCTCCACCACCGGGCTAATAAGGGTGAGATTTTTAGGCATGAGTGGGACCTCTAAAAGAACAATCAATAGTTGGATTTTGATTGACCAAATCGGTCTACACTTAAATTTTTCGTAATGTACGAATCCACAATGATATATGGTTGCTTTCAGAATTCTAGACACAGTTTAGATTTTCAATTGTTTGGATAATAACTGATACCGGTGTATCTGTACTCTTTTAGGGAACTTAGTTTACCTCAAGCTAAGTTGAGGGAAGAATCCTATTCTAGGCAGGAATCCTTGTTTAGGCAGAATTCCTAGTTAGAGAAGAGTTTTGTTTTAGGCAATACTCTTAGTTTAGGAAATATATTCCTAATAGAAGTCCTTGGTCGGCTGAATACGATGAAGGCTATAAATTAAGGGCTTTGGCTAATAGCTAAGGAGATATACTAGGCGTAGAAAACCTACCAGAAGCTTGGAACAATACTTGTGCAAGCTAGCAAACAGTTTAAGGTTGATATACTATTTAGAGAGATTGTGAGCGTAACAAAGAGAGAATTGTAATTGTTTTCTTGTTCATAATCTGTAGAAGATATTTTTCTTCGAATTACTCTTTGTGTTTTGTTCTATAAGTTTCTCGTCTATTATTATCCTGGATTCCGCATTTATAGTAATAGCTACCACTGTATAGAGATCAATACGTATTAAGTTGGTATCAGAGCAAGGTTAGTTTCTAAGGTAGATCCCTGTGGTTTATGGTTTTCACTAGATATTTTTACATAAATCTTGGTGAGGTACTCGAGAAGTTAGAGGACGTTAAGAAAACAAGGGGATCAAGGATGACAAAGTCAGATGGTGATCCTAAGGAAGGCGAACCACAAACTAGGGAAGAAAAGGTGGCTACGCTGCAAACAAACATGAAGTATATAAAAGTTACCCTTCAGGAGCTGAGTGAATGCATTCGTTCTCATACACTCAAGCCGAAAACGAAAAAAAAACATTATACCTACACCTGAAGCTTGAGGTAAACTAAGTTTCCTAAAGGAGTACGGATACACCTGTATCATGGGTCCCCCTTTTAAGAACTTGAACTCCTATGAGAGCTAAAAATGAAGGTTAGGGAAATCGAGAGTCCCTTTTTCCTTGTTAAACCACTTGGCCTTGCTAGGAACTTTACCTTTACATCCAATTGGAAAAGCTTCTTTCTCCCCTTGTCGTGTTTTAGTCACTCTTCGCTCCAATGTGCAGTCTTATTTGAGTGGTTCCTCTTTATCAAACCATAAGTCTCCTACTCTTGGTAAGATCATAGTGTCGTCGCCGTCATCATCAAGTAATGGTGGTTCAAACAACTTCAAGTATTCGGCATTTATAACCGAGTACATTCTTATATAAGGTGGCAGATCTAGACGAAAGGCATTGTCACCAATCTGGTCGAGAATACGAAACGGTCCATACCTCAATGGCTTCAACTTCTTACCTTCCCCCTTCAGTCGTTCCTTACCTAACTTTAACCATATCAAGTCACCAACGCCGAAATTACAAGGCACAAGATGCTTGTCATGCTTTGCTTTGTATCTGGCTTGTGACTTCTTTAATTGTGCTTCAACAGTTGCATGAATATGAGATATCTTCTCCAAGAAATTTTGTGCCTTTTGTCGTTCACTTCCTTCCTTCCCCCCATTGAGGTGTCACTAGAAAATACTAGATCGAAAGGGCTAGGTGATAGGAACATTTTTGTGTCTTATATAATCTCAATTGTATATATTATTAGTGCTCAATTTTATATTTATTATGGCTTTTTATGTCCCTGTAGGTATTTTTGGAGAAATAAGCTTTTGTGGCGAAATTGGCTAAAAAAGTGATTTTTGCGCTTGTGGGAGAAAATTATTGTACGGACTCTCACTTTGGATAAGGGGTAACCTAATTACTAATGGGTGACCCATTTCCAGGCATCTGCTAAAGGGAGACCAGCCACGGATAAGGGGAGGTCATCCATACCTTTTGAATTTTGTGAATTGGAGGGAATATGTGCAGTCACGAACAGATTTTAGGGTTGGATTTTCGGGAGGTTTTTGAGGAGATTCAATTGCTAGAATTGGTTTCAGTGGGCCTGTTTTGGATTTACAGGTCAGGTATAGGCCTTTAAATCAACAGAGTTGGGCTTGATTATTGATTTGAAGAGAACATGGAACATGAGTTTGAGTTGCGAAGTTCTCTGGGAAGGATTTGGGAAAGGTTTTCGTCGAGAACTTCACGGGAATGGACTGTGGTAGGACTGTTGCGACAAGACAGGAGAAGTAGGACTTTCGAATCGAGAAAAATAAGGAAGCTTACACGGACTTTTGGTGAAACAGGGAATGTTATAATATCAGATTCTGTTTGGTGTGTGGAAGTTGTGTGTAAAGAAACTGAGGAGAATATACTACGAAGATTTGATGTTATCCTAAGGAGAGTTTCCACCTCATACTACGCGTAAAAAAGGAAACAGGAAGACGCGTAAAGCAACAGGGAGGAGAAGATTATTTCCGAGACTTTTGGCGAAAGAAAACAAGATTAGTTTTGGATTTACTCGACCTTGTTGGGTATATATAGGTGCTGTGAGATTCATATAAGGGATCGAACACTTTGGGGGTCGTTTGGAGTAGTTGCAGAAGAGAAACAAAAGTTGCAGAGAAGTTCTACATCACCAGCAGAACGAGGAAGAAGAAGATAGGAAAACCGTCGGCTAATCTTTCATATATTGTAACAGTTTTGTAAAATTATTTCAGTAAGGGTTTTCTTTGCAACAACATCCTCTTTAACAGCGAGTTCTGTAACAATTGTATTTGTTACAAACTCGTTGCTTTATTAGTTTTCTCTTGTTTTTCACCCTTTTGAGCTATGAACACCTATTTTGAGCACGTGATTAACATGAGGAGCTAAACCCCATTGTTGAGGCGACGGAAGAAGCCATTTTTCCAATTATTATGTGGTAAATTCTATTTAATTTAATTTTCGTAATTCTTTTATGATTATTTGCACTGAACTGAAATCGAATATATGATTCTGATTAAGTGGTTGTGTTCTCAATTGATGGGTCATGCTTAGGTTAAGTCTTTTGATGGTCCATGCTTTCGATTTACAACTATTGTTTTGAGTATCTACTTGTCTAGGCAAAAATATTAGAATCACTTTAAACGTAAAGAGTTGCATAAAGATTGACTAGATTAAATCATATAAAATTGGAGATTGGTGGGATCCTGAGTCTCAGTGCTTTTTATAATCTTGATAACAATTTCTCTTTAAGTTTTCTATTTTAATTTGAGTCTAAAATCGAGTCCACACAATCCGAGTTGAACGAACTTTACTACCACTTAAAAACTACATCAATTTTCTGCGCCGCTGACGCGGATTTGTATTAGGTTTTAGGTTTTAGATTTATTTTATTTCTTTTAGAATTTTTGTTCTCTTTTACGCCTTTGGTATTTTTCAATTCTTTTCAGATTGGAGCAAAGCTACAAGGAAAGAAAAAGTGCTATAAAAGGAAAGCATCGCCAAAGAAGGAAAGAAAAGAGGAATCCGAAAGGAGTGAAGAAGAATATTTTGTGTATAGTTATTTTGTTTTAATTTTTAGAAACTGTAAATAGGGTTTTATTTTTTGTAATTTTTCTTTTTATTTTTGGACACTTTTTGGACTTTATTTTTGGACTGGGACATTATTATTTTTAAACCCTACGGAAGGGTTGGTTTAAATAAAAATTGTGTGCAGAGAAGGACGGTGATTACGATATCGCCTCGGCCCCTCGGGTTCGTACATGACATAGGAGTCGTGGCCCGAGTCGACTTCAGCGGTTCTTCGCCCGTCTGGTACGGGAGGTAAGTTTTTCGAAACACCCGCGAATCCCTTGTCAGCGGGTTTACTGTATTCCTTCGTTTGCATACATGCTGAGGACTTGAAAACGGCTGCTTTAATTTCCTAGTGAAGGGCAAGGACTGTCCATACAAGATAAGGGTTCGGATTTCATCACCGTTCTCTTCTTGCCCGCCTTAGGAAAACGAAACCAAACGCGAACCTAAGCCTAAAATTTTGACTAGAACGAGACCGATAGGGTAACGAGCTTAATAGGAAAGTCGTTCGAAAAATATTGGTTACTCTTTTGAGCATACTTCGAAGTTCATGATGGTTTCTGTGAGTTGAATGCGTGATTGTGCCGCCTTGTAACCGGTGAGGCCTTGGGTATCAAAGCTCCACTGATCTTCCCTCGCCTCGATTCAACTTACTTTGACTCGGATTGATTCCAGAGGGGTTTGCTCAGATTGTAACGAGTTCCTTTTCGAAAGAATAGAAGCTGGTCTAGAAACAATCTAAGTGGAACCATCATGCTTTTTGTTTGCTAGAAAATTAGGTTTGATTTGGTTGAGTCAGCCTTGTTTTGTGATTGCATAGAATCCCAAATATCCCGATAGTGCCAGCAATGGCAACTTTGAAAGCTTTGTTGAACCCAACTAGGACTACTCGTGCTTCTTGTATCAGGTTAGCCGAAACTGAAGCAAATTATGAACTTAGGCCTGGGACCCTACAGATGCTCCCAATCTTTTTAGGGAAAGAAAATGAAAACCCATACTTCCATGTTAGGGATTTTGAGGAAATTTGTAATACCCTAAAGATTAGAGACCTTGATGATGATGCTTTGAAACTTAGGTTATTTCCTTTTTCCCTGAAAGATAAAGCCAAATCGTGGCTATATAGTTTGGCTTCCGGTTCAATAGAAACATATGAACAACTTACATCTGCCTTTTTGAACAAGTTTTTCCCTAGGCACAAAACATCGTCTATTAGGACGCAAATCTGCACATTTTCTCAACAGGAGGGAGGGTCTTTGTATAGGTATTTGGAAAGGTTCAATGACTTATTAGCTCAATGTCCTCATCATGGTTTAGAAAAGGTTAGGATAGTTCAAATCCTTTATGAGGGTTTAGATTATTCGACAACAACCATGGTTGAGTCTCTATGCACTGGTGGTTTTGAAAACCAAACTGTTGATGCGGCGATGGAATTTTTGAATGAAATCGCCGAAAAGACCCAGCAATGGGAATATAGTAGGGAACCCAAGAAAACAATTCTTCTAGGTAGAGGAAACGTTAATAGGGTAGAAGGAGGCTATGCATCAGATGCCAAAATTGCTGCTATAGCAAAAAGGTTAGAAGCTTTAGAATTGGGTCACACTAGTGGTAGAGTAGAGCCTTTTTGGGAATGCCAGAATAATAAATAGCAAGCCAATGCTCTCTATAATAACACTAGGTTTGATAACCGTCAGAAGTTTGACCCATATTCAGAAACCTATAATCCTGGTTGGAGAAACCATCCGAACCTTTCATGGTCTAAGGACCAAGGTCAGTTTAGTAATTCTAATGTTACCCGGGTTTTGGCTATACTAAGAATACTTCAGGATCAACTCAGTTTCATAATCAGTCTGATAAGAAAATCTTAAGTCTAGAGGAAACTCTCACCTCGTTTATTCAAAATACTGAAAATATGCGTCAATTGCTTTCACAAAGCATAAAAGCTAGTAATAGGATAGGACAAGAACATAGTCAGGCCATTTCTGAATTGAAATACCAGGTTAGTCTGATCAATGAGTCACTAAGAGAAAAAGGTAGGTTCCCTAGTCAACCGATACCCAACCCTAGAGGAGTTCATGAAGTAGGTGCAAAACCATTTAATCAAGTGAATTATGTCACAACCCTTAGGAGTGGTAAAACGGTAGACAATAGGGTATCCAAGCCTAATAGTGGACATACTGTAGATCCACCTTCTATTTCCCAAGATGAGACCCAGAAGGAGCCACTAACTGAAGAAACCGATAAAATTTCTAGTGATGCCAATGTGGTTCCCGACAGGTCTCATTTTGTACCCAAAGCCCCATATCCACAGTTGTTAGCTCCAACAAAGAGAGAGTCGACTTTCAACGAAATACTAGAGATATTTAAGCAGGTAAACATTAACATCCCTTTATTAGAAGCAATTAGGCAAATGCCTGCTTATGCCAAGTTCCTTAAGAACCTTTGTACACGAAAGCGTAAGCTTAATGTCCATAAGAAAGCCTTTTTAGCTGGTCAAGTAAGTTCAATCCTTCTGAACCAAACAACCCCTAAGTATAAAGACCCTGGATGCTCCACCATATCTTGTGTGATCGGTAATTATTCAGTAGATAAGGCATTGCTTGACTTAGGAGCTAGTGTGAACTTACTCCCTTATCATGTATACAACCAGCTAGGTCTTGGTAAGTTGAAACCGACTAAAATGACATTGCAATTAGCTGATAGGTCTGTCAAAATACCTCGTGGTGTTATAGAGGATATTCTGATTGAGGTTGATAAATTTATTTATCCAGTGGATTTCGTTGTTCTAGATACTCAGCCTGTTCAGGATCCTAGTGCTCAAATACCGGTGATTTTAGGTCGCCCATTTTTAGCCACAGCTAACGCTGTCATCAACTGTAGGACCGGACTTATGAACATATCCTTTGGTAATATGACCACTGAACTAAATGTCTTTAATGTTAATAGACAACCTTCCGATGATTTAGAAGAAGTGAATATGATTAGCACTTTAGTTCAGGATCTAACTCAGGATAATTGGGACGACACTTTATTTGGTGATTCCTTAGATGAACTTGATGAGGAAATTATCTTAAGTCAGTTAGGTGACCAAACTTTTGAACTAGAAGAAGCTCTTGAGTACTTTAAAGACTCTAC
>NC_039359.1:7755426-7755797 GCF_003573695.1 Papaver somniferum
GGGAGGTCATCCATACCTTTTGAATTTTGTGAATTGGAGGGAATATGTGCAGTCACGAACAGATTTTAGGGTTGGATTTTCGGGAGGTTTTTGAGGAGATTCAATTGCTAGAATTGGTTTCAGTGGGCCTGTTTTGGATTTACAGGTCAGGTATAGGCCTTTAAATCAACAGAGTTGGGCTTGATTATTGATTTGAAGAGAACATGGAACATGAGTTTGAGTTGCGAAGTTCTCTGGGAAGGATTTGGGAAAGGTTTTCGTCGAGAACTTCACGGGAATGGACTGTGGTAGGACTGTTGCGACAAGACAGGAGAAGTAGGACTTTCGAATCGAGAAAAATAAGGAAGCTTACACGGACTTTTGGTGAAACA